>NC_051217.1:18855000-19155000 GCF_015220715.1 Pygocentrus nattereri
GAGAAAATCAAAAGAAAGTGAATGAAAAAAACAGGAGCTTCCAAAACTGGAGTTAATTAAAAGTCACAGAGAAAATGAGACTTCTAAGAATCACTTACAATACTTAGTAGACCACCAAAACTGGCCCCATCAGAAAAGTAAAGCTTTCATCAAGAAATCCTCAGGTGTTACTTTTAATGTGTCTATAGCAACTTTAAGACTCAGAAGTACATCTTATGTACATTACACAAGTGGTAATTTGACAGAAATGAGTTGATTTCTTTGGTTTCTTTGAGACATTTTAATTGTAGTGTACTTACATTATGTTAATAACTGCTGGCTAGAACTGTGGTGCATCGCCTTTCTAGATGTGTAGCCTTTGCTTGCTAACTAAAGTGATGTAATGAGGTTAATTAGCGGTTAATTATAACAGATGGAGTAGTTTTCCAGAGGAACTCCAGTGCGAGCATAGAAATTGAATGTAATCATTTTAAAACATTAAATATTGACTGCTGCTTTGTCTGCCCTTTTCATGTTTGAAAAGGGAATTGCATCAGATCACAGTGATTTCTGGGCAAGCTGTGCTGCTGAAGCCAACACCTAGGTTCACTCAATCCCTCGCCTCACTGACAATCTGCATTAGGAGCGTGACTTACAATGTTGTGCGCAAAATTTAGGCGCCTCAGTCAAATTGCATCTTGCTGATTTTTTAAATTAATGTTTCAGGTCAGTGCCCGTGCACCTGTGTGTTTCTCTCAACTCTCAGTTGCTCTTTTGGCTGTCTCCTTTCTTCATATGTTGCTTGTCAATCACCTCATGGACATCATATGGCCAGTCAGTTGGGCCCAAGGAGGTGGAGCTTGTACTTTAAAAGCAGCATGCCAGAGTTTGTAATCAGCCCTCTAGGATCATTTATTTTGCTGCTGGCCTTCTGTGTTTTAAGTTCTTTTAGCCTTGCGAGGTTTAGTCCTTGCTTGCTAGTTATAGTCCTTGCTCATTGCTAGCTAGCCAGTTTATAAGGAGCCTGGCCTCTTCCTGTTTCCCCCATTATATCAAAAACACGTCTGCAAAATGCCAGAGGATGCCCCTAAGCGAGTCCTCATTGAATGAGGGTAAATGGAGCTAAATGGAGTTTCCTGATTAGTTGGCAGTACTGCTACAGAGTGCTGATTGGTTGGTGAGCGAAGCAGCTCATTGGCTGCTTGCACTCACTAATGTCATGGACGTTCATGAGATGCCATTTTTCTTCAACTTCTATAACTTGAGTTCAAAAGTTCTTAAAGTATATCTGCGGTGTGTTATGTTCTTATGTGTTCAGAAAAAAAATTATTTTTATGTTAAAAATGTCTAAGCGTTTATAAGCTATGATTTTGTGCATATACTCCTTAGTAACTCATTCATTTTGCACTCACTCAGTTGCGCCCTCTAGTGCTGGAGAAACCCAAAAGATATTACAGAGTAGTAATTCTCTCTACAAGTTGTCTGACTATAGTCCTTGCTAGCTTGCTTTAGGTTTTGCTTGTTAACTGTACTCCTTGCAAGCTCTAGTCTTGTTAGCCTTTATTAGCTGCATCTCTGTCTCTTAGCTTAGCATAGGGTGGCAGCCAAAGCTGTTTAGCTTTTAGCTTAGAATAGTTTGTTTTTGTTTATTTTTTTCCATTGGCACTGTCTGCATATATATATATATATATATATATATATATATATATATATATATATATATGAACATATTAGAAAACAAAAAACATCAAATGTGGCTTGTGCAAGTTAATGTATTTTTAATGTTTTGTTGTTTTTTTTCCCAATATTAAACTCTATATTAAAATATTCCAATATTAAAATTTTTAAAAGTACAATTTGTGATTTGTTTGTAGAATATGTTACCTTTTCTTCTCATTGAAAATCAACAAAACTTGCAATTTGACCAGGGGTATTCAAACCTTTGCATTCACTGTAAATAACTTTTTGAAGGCTGAATCAAAAAGACAGAACTGATCTGAAAAATTAAATTGTCATTATTCTAAAACACATCAAATATGACATAACGTTTATGTGGAAATTGCGTTTGCCATGAAACAAATGTTATTTGCTTTCAAATTTTATGTGATTCATTTCAACTGAGCGAATTACTTATACAGCTTTTACAGATGGCGTCTTTCATTTAACTGTATTGCTGACAATTGAACAATTCGCTGTTTCAAAACTGAGTTCACCTCCAGCAAAACACTAACATTATTTCATTAATCCACATAAAGGAGGCAGCAGTAAAGAGAATAAAAATCTTTTGTCCTGTTGAGCAGATAGACACTTACCTTGAGGCTTTGAGCTAAGCATTATCCTTCCAATTAAATTATTACTCCTCATTTCCATGTCATTTTTTCATAATAATATGAGCTATTTTTACATTTTAACAACACATAGTGAGGTTTCTTTTATTATTTGTAATTCTGACAGCACCACGCAGTCAGAGACACTTCAAAGTGCACCCTGATTTGGTTTGTCCTGACAACTCCAGACATTGAGAATAATTGGCTATAATTACAGGAAGGATGCACATTCAGGACTGTGTCTTTTATATGAAAAGGCAGCATGTGTGCATCACTGCAGGCTCTGTTTGGTGCATGGCTCGTCTGGGAGCACTTGCAGGCTTTGGGGACACTTTGGGAGAAGCTATGACCCACTGTCTCTACATTTTTCATCTCCCCTGGAGGTGCCCTGACCCTCTTTATATCCCTCAAATAGGACAGCCTTGGTGGAAAAGCTGATATAATAATGTTCTTGGCATACTTTTCACCTTTTCTTGCTTAAGGCAGAACTGTGACTGCTGTAAAACACACACTTTTTAACGTCCCATTTAAAAAAGATGTACATTTAAAAAAATAAAGGTTCCTCAAGGTTCTTGACTTGAATGTACAGGTGTAGAAGAACATACATTAATCTTTGAACTTTGAAAAGGTTCTTCACTCTCACATCTTATTTACAAAAATGGTTATTTCACTGTATAAAAGTTCTTTAGGGAATACACACTGTTTTTTTAACCCACTTTTAATCCAAATTAAGTCATGGTCAATTCCTACCCATTAATTAGGTCTCCCACTGTTACACAATGCTGCCAAACCGGGTGGATTGTAGCACGTACTTTCTCTGAAACACATGAAGCACCACCACATCTTTTTCCCTTCAATGGCTAGGGCCCACCAGCAGGCCCAAAATTTTATTACACAATTCTATAACCTAGGCATAGCTCAGCCAGTTTGTTTTGAAGTCTCTGTAAGCCTTAGTTTGAAATAAACCTGAGATTTTATGCTAACAAGACAGCTCAACACGCTTGGAGGAGAACACTAAATGCTAATTCCATTACATTAACTAACAGCTGTGGTAGCTTGTATTGCACAGAGTGATGGGGAAGAGAAAGTACGGCCCTCCCCACCCAGAGACAGCGAGAGAGAGGGGACAGTTACATTCTCTTGGACTCCAACTTAGATGGATGTGGCAGCACTATCAATAGAAGCTACAATCACAGTATCTTTGCATTATTAATTACAATTAATGACATTAGACTCTAATGAAGGATTTTATCATTTAAAACATAATGTACTTTGTTATGGCTATGTGAGTGGATAACCTCCATCAAGGACGTATTTATTACTTTCTATAGTTGAATAACATTTTAATAACATGTTTTCATCCATGAACGTTGAGTCCACATAAACTCAACAAGAAAATCATGTGAACACAGCTTGAATATGAAATAAGGTGATCACAATGTCCAGTTATTATTTACGACATTTATGATGATGCATTTATGTTACATGTTCCAAACAATGATGCTATATAATGCTATATAATGATGCATATAAGATCAATGGTTCTTGGACCTACACACATTTACATTTACATTTCAAGTCGGGTCTCAAAACATATCTCTTTAGATCTGCATATAACTCCTAACTCCAATCACTCTGTTTTATTAATTTTATCCATTTTTATTTTATTTTCATTTATTTTATTTTATTTTATACTTTGAGTGTTATCTCTTGGTTTTTACTGTGTTTTTTTACTGTGTTTTATTGTTTTACTGTTTATTTACTATTATTATTGTCTCATTTTATGTAAGGTGACCTTGAGTGTCAGAAAGGTGCCGTCAAATAAAATGTATTATTATTATTATTATTATTATTACACAATCTCAGAGTCACATGACAAACTGAGGGATTCCGGGAAGCGGAATCCACAATGGAATGAGGGTCTGAATGAGAACCCGGGAGTATGACGATATTAGTGATATTACAAGCGTCAGTAACTGCTGACCACTGCAGTAGTTGGAAATAGCTTTTTGTCAAGAGTGTCATCACTGGGACAGCAAGCAAGCAGCTCAGCTTCAGGCTGGAATTACGGATGGTTTGAGGAGTCAAACTAGGAAAATGGGTTAATAACACACATTCATGAGTGAACACCACGAATACATGTATTAATAATAAAAAATAAAAAATAGCTTTTGCTGTTGTCGAAACAAAACCTTGTATCTCCAATTTTTTGTCATTTTTATGATTTCAACACAGATCAGATGCTCACAGATAAAAGGACAGGGTTGAAGTTTACTTGAGGTTTTGATAGATGTACAGAGGGCGTAGTCAGAACAGGCGAGGGCCAGAACCAGAGAACAAGAAAAGCAAAACAAGGGGCAGGTCAGAAATCCGAAAAATAGGTCATACACGAAAGAACTTACAAACAAAGAACGCTCAGTACACAACGAAAACGGTTGGCAATACTTCGGAAAGTTCTAAGCTAAAGCCCGGGCTTTATATACTAACTGACTAATTAGCTGTAATGGAAAACAGGTGTGACAGTTTAGAATTCTGGTGAGTATGAACACTGAAATTAATGCTCATTGGTTGATGGCGGTGGATTAGGAGTCACATGATCTCCCACTGATTCATGGGAGTTGGAGTCCTCTGGGCCGTTCAAGGACACGAGTGATCTGAATAAAAAGGAACAGGTGGAGGAGGCGTCCTCAGCAGAAGGCATGACAGTCGTTTTTCAGTTTTTGACATAGTTTAAAAAAGCCTGTTGCTTTCATGAAGAATGGACTAAAAGAAAATGACTTGGAAATATCTGGTTACATTGACTTACATTAAAAATAAGGTACGTTTTTTCCTTCTCCTGTAAACTTATCATTTTGGAGACACAAGGTTTTGTTCCGACAACAACAATTTACTTGTCTCTGATACGACAGAATGACACACCATGTGTTTAATAACAAAAATACAAAAGTGGAAAAAAAGTAAAATTACCTTTAAAAAGCTTTCGTCAATGTAACAGATTTAAAACTCACCCTGTTGAAATGGAAAGCTTCATTAGAACATCTGCCAAAATGTATGAGCGAATCACACAGCCTGGGGGGACATAATCAGCTTTCAAAGACGTTCTCAAGCCACAGTAATGAAAAGTCTATATTTCACCTGTACATTTTCCAGTGCCACCATGACACCGAGTGAAATGTTGGCATAACAGCAACAAACAAGTCCCATGGTATTCTCTTCTATTATTTATTAGAGTAGATGATGATGGGGATATTAGAGTACATCAGGCCTGGGTTCATAAATCTGTCCAAGGGGGGACTAGGGTATTAAAGCAGCATTAACAATATTTATCAAGGACTTTATTAACATTTAGATCCTACTGGCTCTATTGCCGGCTTTCTGTCAAAGATTTACAATGCCTGTGGCAATTCGGCTCATAATGTTTTCCAGCAGAAGGGTGTTATTACAAAACTGTCTCCGCCGTCACTTTTGATGGGCTATTTTCAGTCAACAGTTTTACACCGCAGACCTCCACAAAGCTCTGATTGCCTTTGGTGCCAGCATTGCTGCTGTCACAATTACTGTCATTTGTCCAGAATGGCAAAGTAAACTTTAAAGTTCAAATGGGCAGTTGTTTATAAAACATGAAGCGCTGTTTTAGTTAAGAGATAATGGCATTTTCTCTGTGTGTGAGGTTTAACCGAAGGAAATTATATACCACTAAAACTCTCAGCAAGGCAGGATGAAACGATACTTCAGCACAATTGTGACAGTGATTTAGACAGTCTGAACGTACACAAATATGACAAAATTGGGCTTAAAAAAGAAAACATTTTGGAATTTCCCTCATATGGCTCAATAAATGAAATTCCACTGCAGTAATTCGCAGTAGATTCTAAAGGTATGAAGCAAATGAATGAAGAACAAAAGAAAACAAGAAAGGAACAAAACTAAAGGCAGATTAGTTTTACCTGAGGAGATTGTGTAAAGCCATTGCTGATTGATTGGCAGAGAATAATAATATAGCTTTGTAATGCCAATGATAGCCATGACTGAAAGTTTATAGTCTGAATGTTCACTTCAGTGTTACCTCACAGGACAACCTCAATGACAATAACAGCTATGTGCGCTCATTCAACGTAATGATGAACTGTAGTGTACTTTGTTTAGAGGTACTACATAAATATTGAGTTTCCAGTATAAAATGCCATGCTACCCAGCTGGGCTATGTTGCAGCTGGATTGCTCTCTTTCCCTTCTTTCACACAATTCAATCAATCAATAAATCTATCAACCTTTAATTCAACTGCGAAGTACATTGAGGGTGACCCTCATTTACAATGTAGCCAAGCAAATTACAAGGGATTGAAAAAGTTAAAATGACATTTACTAACAAAATCAAATGAAAATCAAGACAAAAAGATTTATGTAAAAAAAAAAAAAAAAAAATATATATATATATATATATATATATATATATATATATATAATATATATATATATATATTTATTTATTTATTTATTTTTAATATAGAGCTCAAATAGAAAGCAGGCATAAAATGTCAATAAATATGTAATGAAAACACATTGAAATGAATAAAAGAATCAACTTAGATAGTAAGCAGTAAGAAAACTAAATTTTTAGAAAAATCAAGATATTTTCTACAATAGATCAGTAAAAGAATTAACAATGAATAAAACAGCAACTAAATCTAGGCAAAATAAATAATGTGCTACAATTTCTCATTATGTTGAATGTAGAGGCCTGCACAGGACTGATTTTCTAGTCCCACTCTCAGAGAGAATCTGCACCTTGTGGCCTGCTCCTGAACATGACAGTGAAAATTTGTGGGTAGTTGAATGGCAGATCTCCAAATTAATTATGACCAATTTCCGACCAATTCCTTACCAATACTGGTCAGTTCTCCTCTATCATACGGTGATATACTTCTTCCAATGTATGCAAATTCCACCTGCATATCTTTTTGAAATGCTGCTAATACAATGCTAGTCATCAGCTCAACACATTGTGCTAAAAGACACCCGTGTAGGTTAGCACTGCCAGGGAGGACCATCCTACCCACCAAGAGTCTCTCCCAGCCATGGATGTATCACTGAGGATCAAACTTGGGATCTCCCAATAACAGGCCCGATGCTTTGCTTGGAACTTTTGGCAGTGTTCAGTAAACTAGGCCAAATTACAAACATCACAGAGTCATACTTTATAACCTCTTTTCACAGTAGCTACAAAATGCTATTTCTACACTGTAAACCTGGATTTTAATTAAATTGCTGAACGATCATTCCTTATTGTTTTGCAAAAAAATGTTGTCATTACTAAATCAGATTAGTTGTTTGCAAGATTCAGCTGAAAAAAAGCATTGCAGTAATTATGTTAAGCTGACATAACTTAGCTTGTTAAGTTTCTATAAGGGAGGTTAGGGGCCTATTCCGAATTCTGACTAACAGGTCTGAGTGCTGTGTGAAGAACATGCTATATTAGCGTCTGTTCATCGGGCTGATGCCGCCAAAAGCTGTGGGTTTTTGAAAGCAGCGTTACTCCGAGTGGAATGGTGGGTATGTAAAATAAGTACTTGCAGATGTCTTTCTGAGAAAATGCATTACCTAAAACATTGGTCCGTTGACAAGAAGTTAGGTAAATGTTAAAGTTAGCTTAGTGTTAATGTGCTGTTACTCATTTTTTTGCCGATTCAAAATGTATAATGTTAGCCCTGTTTTTGCATGTGGTTGTTTTTTGTCAGGTTAGTTATAACATTACCTAGCAATCAAATTAATCCTTTCCTTTGGTACTGTCTGTAGTCCCCTTTCTAGGTGTCTTGCTCAGTCATATTGCCAGTATATTTACTACACAGACACACACATCCATCCACCCTCTAAGCCGCTTCTCCGTCAGGGACGCGGGGGTCCCAGCAGTCTTCGGGCAGAAGGCAGGACAGGTCGCCAGTCCATCACCGGGCAGACAGACACACAGACACACACAGGGGCAATTTAGCATGTCCAATTGGCCTGACTGCATTTCTTTGGACTGTGGGAGGAAACCGGAGAACCCGGAGGAAACCCACGCAGACATGCAAAATCCACACAGAGAGGACCCTGGCCGCCCGGCCGGGGAATCGAACCCATGCCCTCCTCGCTATGAGGCAACAGCGCTACCCACCACGCCACCGTGCCGCCCATATATATATATATAGTTCATAGCTAGGATGTATGGTTGCCTTAACATATATCAAATACAGGACTACTAAACAGCAGAGGGCAGCCGCGGGTGAGTCCTCAATGAATGGGAGTGAATGGAGCTCAAAGGCTAAAATTGTTAAAATAGTTTCTATACTCACCCAGAACGTTTCTTTAATTTTAGAAAGTAGAGGGATGTATTTCACTAAAAAAGCAAAGAAAACTCACCGATATATTTCCCTTTTTCTACAACAAATGGGTTTTGGGCAGCAGGAGGCGGGCATTACTGGTAGAGCGTGATGATTGATTGGCGAGCGGAACATCATGAACATGCATGCAGTCTATAGCTTGAACTTAAAAGCTCTTAAAAATATAACAGCAGTGTTCAAATGTTTTATGCTGCTCTGTGTTCAGGAAATTATTGCATTATTTTACATTAAAAATGTTTAAGCATTTATAAACTATGATGGTGCTCAAATTCTCAAATCCATTTCATCTCATTCATTTTGGACTCACTCAGGAGCGCCCTCTAGCGTCTGAGAAAACCAGAAGACATTACAGAGTGGTAACTCTCTCTACAAGTTCTCTGATAACATACCGATTCAGAATTATGTTAAGGTTGTACATTAGTGATGTGTTGCCTTTATGTAGCAGCGAATTAACAACTTTTCAAAGTTTTCAAAGTAAGACATTAGTTTGCCATTAGTAGTACTGTGACCGTAAGGATTTCTGCGCCTAGTGCCACCTTACCTGGTTCACCCTCGCCTCGCCTCTAATGCCTATCGCATCATTGGTGCTATATAAAAATAAAATATATATTTATTAAAGAACTCTTGAAGAACCATCTTTTTTAAGAGTGCACGCACAAGAAATTTACACAAGAAAAATTTCATTGCAACACCTCTTTCTGAGCTTTTCCCAACCACTTTTGGGTGATGTGCCTGTTTAATCTACTCCAGCAGTCATAACAATCTCACACCTTCCTTCGTGGATCTGACCCTCCCATGTCTAGACTATCTTAATGGTTGATTGATCAGTAATGTTATGATTGTGCTCTTATGCTGTTCTGACTCTGATGACTGCCGCATCCTCCTCATGCTGATCTATCATGATCCTTCCATCTCAGTCCAGCCCCACTGAAGATCATCACTGATGTAGAAGTCGTGATGGACAACATTCAAGACCTGCTAAAAACTATGTGCATTAGGCTTGGGCTTACATATGCACTGCATCTCAACTATCCCAACTGTATGAAGAACACATTCCAGTTCATCCAACAGGTACTTCTCACACTGGGCCACAATGAACTAAAACCCAGATTACAAACACTGAAAAAACAGCTTGTGTTGTAAATAAAAAAACTGGGCCAAGGCTATTGTAAGAAGGTGTGGTTGCTTGTGGTTTTTCACACATTTATTTGTTTTGATTGGTTTTTCACTTCAACCTGGTGCCCCTGTGTTCATCATGTTGATATGGTCCCCTCTTTGACTTCAGTAGCCCCTCCAAACCTTTACGTTAGATAAAATACAAGATGTCTCACATGGTTTCATTGCCCTTGTCATCAATGATGCAAAGGAAATGTTTAACAAGTGCTTGTTTTTTGCGTTATGTGAGAACTGATTTAAGTTTAATGAGGGATAGGAATGTCCAGCCACAGTACAAGATGTAGTACTGTGCTCAGAATTGCATATTAGTGCTCAATTAATTCGACATAGTTAACACAGTTCATCAGTCTAGGTGAAGTTTTGAAGGCTTGTATCAAATTATAATGCATGTCTTTGTGTCTGGTTATTTAGAAAAATATAGCAGATATTGTACAATGCTGTGCATGTATATTACTTCTCCTAACGAGTTGGAGTCGTTAAGAAGGAGTTTTTAATTTCTGTTTTTACTTGTCTTTTGGTTGACAAGTTCGTTATTGGTGCAGTAACGCATTTAAAGTGTTGCCTTACAAAGTTTTGTCAATAAAATACATCAGAACATTGAAATGTATTGTTCTCCAGCACCCCCACGACCCAGAAGGAGAAACAGCTTAGAAGAAGTTTAAGAAGATATTTTATTTTTAGGTTTACCTTAAAGTAGTTATTTTATTTAACTAATGAAAGAGAGGATTTATGTAAACTAATGATTTTGAGTGTAACGCCGGGGAGCGATGATGAGGCAGACGCATATGCGAAAAGAAGCGAGATTTATTAAGGACAAATCCGTTCAGGATCTAGACAGTCGAGCTAACACGGAGAGATCGGGGTACAGACATGACGAAAATGACCAAACACACAACGGAAGTCAGAAGATCAAACACCAAACAATACAATACACTACAAAGAATACACTACAATTTAATACACTACAAAGACCAAACAAAGACCAGCCAGTCACAGGGGCTTAACTACAGGAACTGGTTAATGAGACACAGGTGGTAAACAAGAGGGTTTACAAGACATAGGTGAAAATGATCAAGGGTGGATTTTAGAAACAAGGGGGCAGGACCGCGAAGAAACAAAAGCACATGGAGGACTGGGAGAGGCCAATCGTGACTTTGAGTAAAGACTACTAATGTAAACCTGATTTGTGTACTGCATCCAATTAAGATTCTGTGTTAATACAACCTAAAGTGTTTAGTTTCACCTTGTGTAAAAACTTAAACAGTATAAGTCAATGGGTTTCCACAAAATGTTCTAGTAAAGTCATTTAATTCGATTTAAGAGTTAAGAATAAGAGTTCTATCCTTTAGGTTTTGTGTCAATAATGCTGTTGGAATGCATTCTTATAGTAGTGTGCATTACAAAACCAGAAGAAAAATAGATTTTCATCTTTGTAGGTGAGCGAGCAATTTAACATTTGTAGCAGAGCATGATTTGTAATATCAAGAAGTATCCATCTTTATCATATAAAGTGTCTCACAGCAAGGGGTTATCATCCATCATTGCTCACGAGCAGCTCAACATAGGCTCACAACATTTCACACATTTACATTTACAGCATTTAGCAGACGCTCTTATCCACAGCGACTTACAAGTGCTTTGTTTATCTTTGATAGTTACCGATAGGTTAGAGAAAAAAACAGTCCTGAGCTCAGGTACTGCTAGTCAGTGTAGATACAAAAAAGGAACAGAGTTGAGCACAGAACTCTGTGCCATGCAATGCAATACAATACAATAAACTACAATACACAGTGCATTCAACATGCCTTGAATGTTCCACGTGCCTTGAAGGATGGCGGGTCAAGCCGAGCTGTACTCGAAGCTCGAAGGGCTCATGGTACAGTTCAAGATTTCACCATTGCCATCAAGTAGGTAGGGGCTGGTCCATTTTTGGCTTTGTAGGCAAGCTTTAGGGTTTTAAATCTGATGCGTGCAGCTACAGGAAGCCAGTGAAGGGAGCGCAGCAGTGGGGTGACGTGGCTGAACTTGGGCAGATTGAATGCACATTCTGGATTCACACATAAAAGAACCAAGACTATCCTATATCCTTGCTAATCTGAGTTATGAGAAAAAATCTTTTTTTGAATACAAATAAAAAAGGTTTATTAAGCTGGCAGAATGACAAGGCCTGCAGGAAGGAAGCTACAGTCATGGATCTTCTCAGTAACACTCAAATTACAGTACCTACCCAGATCTAACTAATCTATCTTGAATTGAGCTTAATATTTCAAGCACAGGTTCGGTCTACCAGCTCTAGGGACACTGTCACTTGTGCTGACTGACAGCATGAATAATATTTCTTTCTGTGTGACGGATCATCAAGGCACTGCTACAAAGTGGCGTAGCTGATTGGAGTGGAGGGGAAATTAGGGCTGCCGTGTCATTGCAGCCGAACTGATGAGCCTTTCTATCAGGTAAACAAGCTGCAGTGCTGTGTTTGGGTCAACAAGGCACTTATATGCAGCCAGGAGAGATGCTTGTCTTTTGAATTCATCCAGGCACACAATCCCTTATCCTGTTTCTGTGGATGGCCTGTAGCTCACAATGTGTGAATACATTCTGTGAATTATGTGAGGCCAATCTGCATCCCTCAGATAAAGTAAATCTTAACACAGCACAAGAATGCCTGTATTTGCTGTTGTGTTTCGCTGTGAAACAATCTGCCTCGTCATGTATTTAATCTCCCCTCCATGAAAAAACAAAGGCCGGTCTCTAAGAAAGGAATTCATTTGTCTTTTGTCTTCTCCCATTTCAAAGAATGTCACTTCTGCCTCTCCTCATTGGCACAGGGGAGGAAGATGGAGTATTTGGTCTCAGCATCAGTTTGCCAGCGTTGGGCCTATTTGTCAAAGACAGCGTGATCCGCTCTCCCCGCCCGCCTCGCTTTCACCCGTATTGATCAGGACTGTCATGAATCCGTGCTGCAGGTGATGCTAGATATCTCAGCACACTTTCATGGCTAGAATGGGTAAGAGTGTCCCTGTGAGGAAGAACAAGTTGCATGAGCTGGATGAATAAATAAAACTACATCTCGGACATGTTACCTTAGGTGTATTGTTTTTCTCACTAAAGACATGCTTTTAAAGTTCTCAAGGTGCCCCCCTTTAACAGTGTGTTGAGATTTGGCATGGGGCAAATATATGGACACGTGTCATGTTGTTATTTCTATGAGGCACTAGGTTACTCAGATATGTCATTATTGGATATCTAATTGATGTACTTATGATAGATTATTATTATTTGTTCATACAGAATTTGAAAGCAGTTGCCAGCTGAGATGTCCTTTAAAAAATTGCTAGACCAGCGTGAGCTGCTCATATGGATGGTGGGTCCTATCGCTTAATAAAGAAAAAAAAAGGTTTCTCTTAAGGCTAAGCTGAGTGCTAAAACTCTGATAAAGCCAAATAAGTACTTTTGAAGATATTTATTATTGGCTGTTTTTACTTCTTGATTACTATGTATCAGTGGTTCATGTATCGTTGCCTAGAATGAGTTATTCCAGTCTAATACACAGAAACTCAGCTCAGAATCTGTAAATGCTCTGTATCGTGATTTCAACCCCCACCTTTTCAATCCCCAGAGCTTTTCTCATGTCCCAGGGGAGGTAGGGGACATGGAGTCTGAATGGACCCTGTTCAAAACCTGCATTGTGGAAGCTGGTAGGCATAGCTGTGGCCAAAAGCTTGTGGGTGCCTGTCGGGGTGGTAACCCAAGAACACCCTGGTGGACGCCAGTGGTGAGGGAGGCCGTCAAGCTGAAGAAAAAGGCCTTTAGGGACTGGATGGCCCAAAGGACTCCCGACTCAGCAGACAGGTGAAAAAGGTGACAGCCGAAATGGTGGCAGAAGAAAATCCAGGGTGTGGGAGGAGTTTGGTGAAGCCTTATAAAAAGACTTTCAGTCGACTTCAAGGAGGTTCTGGACAACTGTCCAGTGACTCAGGAGTGGTCGGGGTGGCTGCGTCCAAGCTGTATTCGGCAAGGGTGGAGAAACTCTGACTTCAAATGAGGATATTGTCGGTGGTCGGTTGAAGGAACACTTTGAAGAACTCCTTAATCCAGGAGACATGCCTCCCTCACAGGAGTCAGTGCCAGAGGCCTCTGGCGTGTCAAGCTCCATTTCCCTGGTGGAGGTCACTGAGGTAGTTGGCAAGCTCTTCAGTGGCAAGGCACCGGGGGTGGATGAGATTCATCTGGAGATGCTTAAGGCTCTGGATTTTGTGGGGCTGTCGTGGCTGACACACCTCTGCAATATTGCATGTACCTCAGGAACAGTACCCTTGGACTGGCAGACCGGGGTGGTGGTCCCCATTGGTGGTGGAGGTGGAACAATACGGATTCCGTCCCAGCCATGGAACAATGGACCAGCTTTTCACCCTCTCACGGATTGTTGAGGGGGCATGGGAGTTTGCCAACCCAGTCTACATGTGTTTTGTGGATTTGGAGAAGGCTTACGACCGGGTTCCCCAAGATATCTTGTGGGAGGTCCTCCAGGAGTATGGGGTGCCAGGGCTAATACTCCGGGCCATTTGATCTCTGTACTCCCAGAGTGAGAGCTGTGTTTGTATACTAAGCATTAAGTCGGACCCTTTCAGTATTAGCATTGGGCTTCAGCAGGGTTGTGCCCTGTCTCCTGTTCGTGATATTCATGGACAGGGTGTCAAGACGTAGCCAAGGTCAGGAGAGCATTATGTGTGGAGGCCGGAGGGTGACGTCTCTGCTGTTTGCAGACGATGTTGTTCTTTTTGCTGAATCACATGGTTGCCTCCAGCGCTCGCTGTAGCAGTTTTCAGCTGAGTGTGAAGCGGTTGGTATGCGGATCAGCAACTCCAAACCTGAGTCCATGGTCTTAGCCTGGAAAAGGATGGCATGCCCACTCCAGGTAAGGGGAAAGGACTTGCCCCAGGTGGAGGAGTTTAAGTATCTCAGGGTCTTGTTCACGAGTGATGGGAAGAGGGGTCGTGAGATCGGCCGCAGGCTGGGACAGGTGGCAGCAGTAATGCAGTCACTGTACTGGACTGTAGTGGTGAAGAGGGAGCTGAGCCATAAGGCAAAGCTCTCTGTTTACCGGTCGGTCTACATTCCGACCCTCACCTATGGTCATGAGCTGTGTTTAATGACCAAAAGAATCAGATCGCGAATACAAGCGGCGGAAATGAGCTTTCTTCGCAAGGCAGTGGGCTACACACTATTTGATAGGGTGAGGAGCTCAGCCGTCCAGGAGGAGCTCAGAGTAGAGCCGCTACTCTTCCACATTGAGAGGAGTGCTCTCCCAACTGTTACCAGGATTAAGTGGTCAACGGCGATGATGATAAAACTATCAGTAGCACATTCTCAATCAGTCTGAAGAATTCTTTCATGATGCAAAGAACCCTTTAATCATGCAAAGGGTTCTTTAACTGTTCATGGTTCTACACAGAACCATTTTCGTAATTAAAGAAGCCTTGAGGAACCGTCTTTTTAGAAGTGCAGATTACTCAGTGATGCTTTGTGCTTTTGCCGCACTTTGAAGAACTCACAGTATTTACAGTCCTACTGATTTTTATGATATGTGTATCATGTTATGAAGTTATGAAGCCTAAAAACAGGTAAAGAGAGGGTTTTTGGTTATACTTTTAAGTCTGATTACTCACTAATCCTTTGCCTCATTCCTACTCACTAATCCTTTACCTCATTCTGTTATGAAACCTAGAGGGCAACCATGCAAATTGCCTTTGGAAAAAGGGATAAACACTTATATAGAAATTTAGAGAACAGCAAACATGATGGGAAGCAAAGGTTGTGACAGTGGTAAAGATTATTAACTTTACCATTGAAAGTGGAGATAATGACATGGTGGGCGGCGTTTGCTTACCTGGATCAGTCGTTAACAACAAGGTGAACAAAAATCCAGCAGTCAAGAATTTCACATATATTGGCAGCTATTGGCATTTTGAAAATATCTATAAATGTAATAACGTGTCTCTACAAGCAATAAAAGTGCACGGCAGGAAAAACATTGATGCCTTTGACCTTTTTTATTGGCGAAGACATTTGAGAGCACCTTGAATGGCAAAGAAAAAAATATATTGGATTCTTGACTTGATTAAGCTTGACTCGAAGCCCAGATGACCAAACCTAAGCTCTTATTTTGGACATATTCTGAGAAGAACCAATTAAATGGAAAAGATGATTATTCTTGAAAAGTTGGAGGTAAAAGAGGAGTAGTACAGCCAGCAACAAGATGGACGGAGACAGGGACAGGAATTTGCAAGCAAGCCTTTAAAAAAGCATGGAGATCCAAAGAGAAGACAGGACATTCTGGAGAAGCACTACTCACAAGGTTGCCAGGAGTCATTATCAACTTGATGGCACTTATAATGTTTGTGTGGTTTTATGTGTTGTCATGATCAGTTTTTATATGAACATTTTCCAAACTCACTTCATGCCTGATGAATGAAACAGGTTGTTTTTGTTAGTGTGGCTATAAGACATACAAGAGATTTAGGTAAACCACATATTGTGCCTCATTAAAATGTAGTCCAGGCTGAAATGTACATAACAAAGTTAGACTGAACTTTTTAGGTACACTGAGAAAAGAAACTCCAGCTGCGTCTTCCAGGTCTTTTGGAAGGCTAAAATGTTCCATTTGCTTCCTGAAAGGCAGGAACAGCACAACGTTTAATTGTTTTCCCTTCCAGTCCAATAACTTATTGCAGACTGTCTGCAGGAACAACACTCCACTGAAAAAGGGTGGAGCTAAACTGGTGCAGGCCGAATAGGTGGTCACATTAAGTGCATTACATTAAATGACATCACAACCGTGATGGATTCAAAACAGGTTGTTTTTGCTGATTAGTTTTATATACACTCACCGGCCACTTTATTATACACACTTTATTGATCTACTATTTCACACACAACCATCTCTAGGATTTACAGAGAACGGTCCGAAAAAGAGAAAATATCCAGTCAGTGGCAGTTGTGTGGACGAAAATGCCTTGATGTGAGAGGTCAGAGGAGAATGGGCAGACTGGTTCGAGATGATAGAAAGGCATCAGTAACTCAAATAACCAACCAAAATCTCTGAGGAATGTTTCCTACACCTTGTTGAAAGTATGCCATGAAGAATTAAGGCAGTTCTGAAGGCAAAAGGGGGTCCAACTTTTCACTAGCAAGGTGTACCTAATAAAGTGGCCGGTGAGTGTATATGGATTGTTTGGACTTGGGAGTGAATGGTGTATATCTCTTTTCAAAAAAGTGATGAAAGTTCAGTTTTCCATGATACAGGCCTTTTAACTGGATGACCATTTACAACACTGATTATCAAAATTTAATTTTGGCTGCATAGTTTTTATTCTTTCTCTAGTGCATGAGCTTCCAAGCTGCAGTCGCAAACAAGTGTTTTCATCTTCCAACGCACATCTAAGTTTGTACATTTGTTCCCCAATTCTTTCTGGCTTATTTCTTTCTGGATTTGCTGTATGTGTAAACAAAAGTATTTTAAAATAAAGATCAAAAACTTATCCCCTCAAGGGCTTTTTGTGGTGCTGTCAAAAAGCACTGTGCTGTAAGGACCAAGATGGTTTAGTCATTTATTTCTTTTTTAATAAATGGTAGAGAAACAAATGCTGAATTAATTTGACCTTTTTTCATGCTTCAGTGCCTCTCGCCTTCAGCTGCGCTAAAAACTGTTTTTAATATTGCAGTGCATTCCATAAAAGCAGCCTGCTGGCCTCTGCAGAAACTACAGTAGTGCTGTGGTTCCTTTCTATGTGTTCTCATTTATTTTCTCATTTATTTTCACATTTCTCTCCATGCCTTGATTTTGTTTGCCTTCTGACACAAACTCCATCATCCACAAACACTGGTCTGACAGAAGTGGAAAAAAATCACATTCTTCAGGGAGTTAACCCTAAAACATATCTTCCAGAAGTCCATTGCTTAAAATAATAATGAAATAGGGTGACCACTGGCTTTTTTAAGTATGTCTCTGTGTCCTGAGCATTCAAAAATATGTAAATACTGTATGTCTCGTATATTTTGTATATGTTGTCTGCTTGCAACATTTCTTTTTCTGGGGACTTTCTGTAAAGCTTTTCCAACCTCACAACAAAACTGCTGTCTATACTTTGTTATGGTTGCTAAAGTATGGTACAGTTCAAGAGGCTTTATTGTCATTTCAGCTACACAAGTATACAGTGAAACGAAACAACATTGACCAACACAGGAGCACAAGTGCAAAATAATACTATATACACAGTGTAGACAATACAATAAATAAACACGAAAGACTTACTTTCTGAGAGTATGTAGAGCTGTGCAAAGGAGGATGTAACATACTATAAAACATTAGCAGATTACCAGATATCCTAGCATATATAATCATAGCAGTTACTGAGTTAGCAGCTGGAACAGCAAAGGAATACAGTATTGGGTGGTACAGTAATTCTAGCAGCTGATATTGTTAGAAAATACCTTTTGCCTTTTACATTGTATAGAAATTTCTTGATGGACAGACTAACAGAAATGGACCAAAATGACTTGGAAAAAAGCCTGGTTCCATTGACTTACATTAAAAGTAAAGTAAGTTTTTTCCTTCTCCTGTAAAGTTACCGTTTTGGACATACGAGGTTTTGACCCGACAGCAGTGATGAGCTATATCAAGTAAAGTACATGGCGGTGCATATAGTTGTATTGTCACAGTTGGCTCCTCCCACTACTCCATGTGCTTTTTCTGTTTTGTGTTTTTCTGCCCCTTTGTTTTGATCTTCCATGTGCATTTGTTTTTCCGTCTAGTCCGGCCCCTTGTTTCGTGACTCCACCCCTGATTGTTTCCACCTGTCCCTGATCATCCCTGTTGTATTTAAGCCCTGTGTTGGCCCCTTGTCTTTGCTGGTCTTTTTTGTTTGTTGGATGTATGTATTGTATTCTCGTGTTTGGTTCTTGTTTGAGGTTCTGTGTTGTTCTTCATGTCTGCACCCCGATCTGTTCGTGTTGGCTGTTTGAACCTGGACTGTTTTGACCATGACCCTGGATTTGCCCATAATAAAAGTCGCTTATCTCAGCACGTGCGTCTGCCTCCTCGCTCCCCCACGTTACACAAAAGCTTTTAGCCTGTTGATGAATGAAATCATAGAACAACCTTTTTAATGCCAAAATATTAATTAGATCACATACTAATAGATGACGCCTGATGCTAAATATTGTTATGTAGGTAAAAATATTGTTATTGTCCAAATAAATGATGCAGAAAAATAAAAATTGAATAAATGGAGATACATTACAGCAACAGTGTTAGTAATGTGTTGTAATAGAAATCAATAGAAATGCTCTGCACATTTCTTTAAAGTAGCACTATGTAAGACTGTAGTATCAGTGCACTGCTACAGGTGGCCCTATAAAGCCTGAAATAATAATTTAAAAGTCAGAAACATCAGGTTGCAGGAGTTTTCCATCTTTAGGAACATCACATGCACAGACTCAAAAAGAAGGTCAGGCTCAATGTTTAGCTCTCAAATGCAAAATCAACATTATATTGATGAAGATATGATGACAATACATAATGCACTCACATCCTTGGAAGACACATCTTTCAAGTTTTGAGTGAGTTCTGTTTGAATACTCTTCGAACATGCTCATATTCATCAGATTCATCTACTCAGGGAAGGGGTCCGAAGCATAACACGTTACCAATGTTTTTCCACACGTTGAATGCAATTACAATGCAAATTTAAACCAGGGAGGTCTTCAGTTCTGCAGAAATTGCATAGTACATCTTTAAATGGCATTCATTTTAATACTTCTTCTTCTATAAAGTTCCCATTTCAGAGGGAAAATATAATGGCAACGATATGAAAATGCATTTTCAACAAAGCTGCCAACTCATATTTTTGGATCTTGTCTCAAGCTCTCACACTTAACCATGGAATCTCAAGCCAAACAACCTACACGCTCAGACCAAACTTGCATTGCGACTATTTTTTGTTCAGTTTGAGTACCAAAGATCGCTCCAAGACCCCTTGAAAATTATTGCTTTACATAAGCATAAGTTGGCAACCCTGCTTTCAATATGTGTGCATCAGTGGGCTTGATTTGAGCGTTTGAAAGTCTGTTCATCTTGAAACAAGATCTACTTTTACTGCTGCTGTTCCATTTGCTGAATGTTAACCAGCCTAAAGCGACAGTGAGGAGCTTTTTCAGCAGTCTTTCGTCGCTCTCTCATCTCTTTCCCATCACGCTGACGACCCCAACCTGATAGCCCTCACTCCTGATGCGTCGGTTACGCTTGTCAACGTCAGCCATCTTGTCGTGACGGTTGTTGTTGTTGACATCTGTGTCACTGTCTCTTACATACATCATGGATCCTGTCAGGCAACCTCTATTGCCTAACAGTGCTGGGCTACATTATGTTGAGTAATTATTACAGCTGTGCCTGGTGGTGTTCTGGGCAGTGAAACGGGCGATAGAGAATAACAAGCCCGATAGTGAAAAGGCCTAATCCTCTGCAGTAAACAAAGGCCCGATGGTTTGGATGTGCAGGAGGCAGCAGGTGCTCCCCTGTGATTGTATTATTCACCATGGTGGCCATTTGAGGCCGTCTAAGCCTGTCCAGGCAGAGGTGGGTGGTCACGGAGGAATGAATGTAGCCTTACAGAGTGAAAAAGACAGATGCAACAGATGGAGCAACACTATGGAGAGAACAGTGTGATCTGTCTTCCTTGAGAATGTCTATATTATGTTGATCTGTAATGAGTGCTTTCTGTTAACATGACAGGCAAAATTTTCACATATATCTTGTAAATAATTTGATAATTCCTTTAATCTTGCAGATACTGCAATTATTTTATGAGATTGTTGTCATTATTAAATATGTATTATATGTTTGTTTTTTACCAATTTTTGTGTCAAACTTTCTTAAGGCCTAGTCAATTTGCTACAATGAATGGTTTTACATGTACAGCATTTGGCTGACGCCCTTAGAATGTAACCATTTTACACAGGTAGGCGAAGGTAGTGTTAGGAGTCTTGCCCAAGGACTCTTATTGGTATAGTGTAGGGGGCTTGTCCAAGCAGGGGATTGAACCCCAGTCTACAGTGTAGAAGGCAGAGGTGTTACCCACTACACTACCAATAGTGTCTTGCACTACAGACTTCCAAAGTGAATCAATTCTGTGTGTGAAACTTCACATTGAGTGCAACTTAGGAGGACTTTGGCATGTAAATTCTCATTCTCAATCAATAGCGCTACCAGTGTCTGTTTAAAGGGAAGCCTGGTCACTTACTATTTCTCCCTTTATATCAAAAACATGAGGGCAAAAGTGAGTCTTCAGTGATTGGAGGTGAAATAATCATAATAACAATTAAACATGTTTTATATATTCGTATGGGACCTTCTTTTAATTTTGGAAAGTAAAAGGATATATTCTTACCAGTAAATTTTGGAAAGTAGAACCGGTTACTGAATCTTTTTTTACAGCAAAAAGGTTTTGTGCTGTAGGACGCTAGCATTGCTGCTACTGAGTGCTGATTGGTTGGCGAGTTGGCTGAGTACAGCAGCTCCAGAGATGCCCATACATTATGGATTCACTTGGGAGTGCCCTCTAGCATCTCACAAACGCAGAAGACATGACTGAGTGGCAGTTCTCCTCATTATTTTAGTCCAGTCCCAAATGACGCTCAAGCTCTGCAGCCTCCTCGAAGTCCACACTTCCATGAAGTCAACAAGGTGCCAATCTCTAGGGCAAGAAACCTTGCAAGTGCTTGGTAGTGCTTGCATTTGGCCACAGTAAGGTACTTAGAAGGCACTCTTTAGCACCCCTTTGACTGCCAAAATGAGAAATGTAGCAACCTATGACCTTGCCATCCATACGCACATGTACACACTGTCCAGCATTTGGGCTTTCATCCCAAACCTTGAATCACAAGAATTTATTCTGAATCCCCCTCATTTATGTGGAGGTGACATGAGTGCAAGAAAACCACCAGCAGATCTGTATTTGGCTGAATTTATTTGGCTGGTCATCTCATCCATGGTTCCTGAGTCCTAACGAGGGCTACTACACTGGCTATAGTGGAATACACTGGAATAGTTGTGTATAAACAGCATTATGAAGCACTGTCAGGGAGTGGAGTGGGGGCTGTTTGCCAGAGGGCAGATGGAGATTGGTGGTGACGGCAGTGTATAGTGGTGTCAGAAGAAGCGTGGGAGCGAGCACTGAGGTAGGTGATGAAGGGAGTAAGGATCACCCAGCTGAGAAACAACACACCATTCTGCTTAGCATTGTGCTTACTGCAGCACAAACTTGCCTCAGGCTGTTTGGAGTTGTTCAGTAATCTTTAACAGACTTTGTGTTTCTGACAGTGAGTGACATGCCATTTAAAAATGAACAAAAGTGCATTGCATAATTAATTTTTGTCCATTTTGACCGTTGTCATTAATCTACCATTCAAAACTTTGATACCACTTGTCATATGAAGAATAGCTGTTATTTTATTCAATAATACAAGACATACAGATACAGGATAGATTGAAACACTATGAGCTAAGCACAATAAGAAGTTATTTCATTATATTTCAAGCTTTTGAGAACAGCAAGAAAATATAAATGAAAAAAAAATACCATAATTGTCTATTTTCGCCCTGCAATGGACTGGCGACCTGTCCAGGGTGTATCCTGCCTTCTGACCGATGACAGCTGGGACAGGCTTCAGCTCCCTCCGTGACCACGCAAATTTTCTCTGATGGTCAAATCGTAGAATTTTTATAGCAACAAACGAGAATGAAAAATCTTAATTTCGGATGACTTTGCTGCTGTGGAATCTGGCAACATGGAAATCCAGGGCAAATGCATAATTTAATATTTTCAGGAAAATGCTGTAGATATTAGTTCCATCAATAAGTATGTAATACTAAAATTTCCACAGATTGGCTAAATTAAAGAGTGGATGGGAACAACCAGGTATAATATATTTATAGTGTCACTTACTAGAATATAAAAAGTGTTGTACTGTAAAATTCTATTAATTGTCATTGTTTGATCTGTTTGATCTGATCAGAAAAAATAACCTTGAAGTTAGAACTCTGGAGTCCTCTGACACTACAGAGACTTCTTCTGTCAGGTTTACTGTGATTGCAGATGTACAGAAAAGGAACCTGATTACTGAAGTAGTTTTCCACAACCTATTTACTCAGTGACACTTTTGAGTGGACCTGTTTGGATGAAATAAACAATAATACAACAATAATCAATAACATATCAATATAGCAGCAGTGAATTATCAATAGATTTTAATTAACTGCATAAATAACATTTGTTCATAATCAGCTGAATTCAGCTGTTTTTCATTTTATTTGGTGTCCAAATTCGTATCTGTAGATGTTAACATGAGAGGAACTGAACATGTAACAGGTTTAATACAGACCATCACAGCAAACTGTTATACACACAGTGCTGATACATTTTGTAACTGGAGCTCAACTGGATTAGGTTTTGGGTTGAGGTTGAGGTTAGGGTTAGGATTAGGGCAGGGTGAGGGCTAGGTTTTGGGTAAGGTTGGGTAAGGTTTTATTTTACTCAATGGAAGTGACATATAAAGTCAACTTCATGTAACACATCAACAATGCATCTACTTAATGTACGTAATGTGTAAACAGTGTATCTTAAAAATGTTTACCTCAGTGTACTTAGATGCTCCAGTACTCTTACTTGAGTAATTTCCTTTATTATTACTTTTACTAGTACTTAATTAAATTTTCAGTGCAGCAGGACTTTTACTTAAGTAGGGATTTTCAATAGTCTTTCCAACCCTGGTAAATGTTGAAGGCTAGCTAGAGAGAGGGATGGAGAAAACATCTCAAAGTGCGATAAAAACCAGAAAGATACTTCCACAATTAAAGTATCATCATTGCAGTTTAATGAACTTTTGTGTGAACCTTTATTTGAAAGATTTTCCTACCACTACCTACTTGTTGTTTATTGCATTAAACTACACAATTTGTTTGGCTATCAGGGCGAGGAATCACATGGCCAAAGTGGAGATGGGATACCTTCATCGTTCAAAGCCTAAAGCACATTGGCGCTATTGTGATTGCAGTGGGCTGGTCTGAATTTAGTTCCCAGCCTCGCCCTGTGTAACACTATAACATGTATTCTGTTACTCCCCAAGCTTGTACATGTACCTGGACAAAACTGGCTTTATGAGGATAAAAACAGTGATTCCAAGCTGAAATATATAAGATCCTGTCTGGCCCTGCGAGACTAATTCAACTGCAGCAGTAAGATATTGTGTGAAATAAACCTTCCTTTAGCTTCATATTGTTTGTTGTATGAAATATTGCAGTTCAAGACAATATGATAAATGTGATAAATTGCCCATTTCACATTAATCACATTGTTGGCCACCAGCATTAATTTAAAGGCACATTTACAGGGCCTGTTTAATGAAACAAGGAAAAGAGTCTGCCAACCCTTTCTGTCACCTTTTAATTCTGCAAGCTCAGTTGAACTGTTTTAACAGTCTCTTAATGAGATGTTAATTACAGCACACCAGAATGTTAAACACCACATGCAGTGGTCCTTTAACCTCTCCAGCGGTAATTGTGGCTCATAAATTTATATTCCATAACTTAATGTCTCCTACAAAGTAGGGAAAAACTAGTTTCAATGACACCCAAGAACTTTATATTGTTCAGGAAGACTTTTACTGCTTATAGCTGTAAATTAGTCAGATACTGATTTACTGCCATTGTTTTCTCAAGGTTTGCACATTTTGGACTGTTTTAGGCCTGTTTTATGACAATAACTTCTGTAGCATTTAATAGCATTCAAGATTTCATTCACTGTACTGCTTAAAGCTAATCACATTAATGGATCAGTTACAGCAAGTTAGAGCACTAAATGAAGATCAATAATGTGCTTTGCCTATGCCATGATAATGACAAAGCTTTAGAATCTGCCTCCAGCTGAGTGATTGAAATTCGTTGATTGCTCCGAAATGATGCGATGTGACTCACAAATACAATAACAGAAAATCTCAATGAGAGAATTATGGGATTACCATTACGTGTCATGCGGTGCCATTTATTGTACATAATGATGGAGTTAACAAAACATGGCATGATTCACCCAACCGATGAGCCAAGTGTCTGTCATGCCTGTAATGAATCGCGGTTGGAATTTCTCCATTTGCTATTTATCTCAAAAGACTGCACCCACTGTGAGTGCACAGGAGCTGTGATCTGGTAGGATTATATAATAGCTGGATGGAATTAAACTCGTAGCAGTTGGTGCACTATATAGTTATATGGCAGATGCTGGAGTGTCTGTATAATGTGGTCTTTATGTCAAGATATGTGTGAAGCCCTCATCACACACACACGTTTGTACATACAGTGCCAGTATGTTGGATCATTTGTATGTCTCATACCATATGTATGTAACTACCTAGATGTATGTCTATACTATTCAAGATTCAAGAGTTTTATTGTCATATGCACAGCAGAACAGGCAGTTACACTGTACAATGTAATTCTTACTTTGCTGTTCCTCCATTCACCAAATATAATCTTAAGAGAATAATAAAAAAAGAAAATATAAGAATAACTAAAAACAGTAGTAAAAAGTAAAAGTAAAAATGTACAGTATGAAAGTTGAAAAAATTAAAGTTACACATGCGTATGTGCAAATGTGCAAATATGTAGAGAAGCTGTTCATGAGTGCATCAATAACAGATGTAAACAGTAAACAATAGTGTTCTGTGCAAGTAATAGATGTAAACAGTAAACAATATTGTTCAGTGCAGGTAATAGATGCAAACAGTATTGTCCTAACAGCAGCAGTACAGTGCAGGTAAGGTGCAGTTATTGAGTGCAAGGTTAAACGAGTTCAGATTGGGAGGGGGGAAGAGGTAGTAAGTGAGGTATTCACCAGCCTGATGGCCTGTGAATAGAAACTGTTGGTCAGTATTGTAGTCCTGGACTTCACACTCCTGTAACGTTTGCCTGAAGGTAGGAGTGTAAAGAGTCAGTCCTGGGGGTGTGTACTGTCCCTGATGATGTTGTGGGCCCTCCTGATGACCCTGGCGTGATAAATGTCCTGTAGTGAGGGGAAGGTTGCTCCTGAGCATATAATCCCCTATGCACTAACATATAAGTATCTATATGTTATAATAACGATATATGCAACTACCTATATGTAATAATAATACCCCATGCATATTACAAATACATAAGATTCTATATATAAAAATATGTTTCATAAATATTATATACGTGTAACTGCCTATGTGTAATGTGATGATAATAATAATAATAATAATAATAATAATAATAATAATAATATGGCCCATATATAGTTTGTATGTTCAACCACATATAATATACACTCACCAACCACTTTATTAGGTCATACTTTCAACAAGGTGCTGGAAACATTCCTCAGAGATTTTGGTTGGTTATTTGAGTTATTGTTGCCTTTCTATCATCTCGAACCAGTCTGCCCATTCTCCTCTGACCTCTCACATCAACAAGGCATTTTCGTCCACACAACTGCCGCTCACTGGATATTTTCTCTTTTTCAGACCATTCTCTGTAAACCCTAGAGATGGGTGTACATGAAAATCCCAGTAGATCAGCAGTTTCTGAAATACTCAGACCAGCCCGTCTGGCACCAACAACCATGCCACGTTCAAAGTCACTTAAATCACCTTTCTTCCCCATTCTGATGCTCGGTCTGCACTTCAGCAAGTTGTCTTGACCACCTCTACATGCCTAAATGCACTGAGTTGCGGCCATGTGATTGGCTGATTAGCTATTTGTGTTAACATGCAGCTGAACTGGTGTACCTAATAAAGTGGCCGGTGAGTGTATACTATATGTAGTATGTAGTATATCATCACTGCTGGAATGAAAATGAAAATTTCCATTTTAGGCATTTTTCTTTTGTGAAGTCTTTTGAAAATACCAGTCGTCTTTCACCATTGTGTGAACAAATATTGTGAAGAATGATGAATGGGGATAAAAATGGTCCAGAATCAAATAGAAAAAACTGGGTGCATACTGTATATATCTGTTGCTTATACATTCATGCTTTTGTTTTGTGTGTTATGCTGATATTTTGGTTATTTAATGTTTATTATTATGTGTTGTATAATATTTAGTATTTTTCATCATATTTTGAAAGTTTAGGCTTTGGAGGCTTTATATGAGCCTATTAGTTTTTTGCCTCTCCCTGCACTGTATTATTTGTGTGTATTTTATACTTGTGTGCATTTTGTATTGTGCAAAAAATAAACAAAACTAATCTTACGTTAAAATTCAGAAGGTTTTTTCTTTCTCCTGTAAAGCTGCCATTTTTGTTCTGTCAGCAATGATACATAGATGTCAGGGCCTCTATGTAATCATTCATCTCATCTGTATCATTTATGTGCAACTTTCTGATATACGTATAATAATATCCTGTATGCGCTATGCATATGTTATTATCTGTGTGTAAGTATCTGTATATAATACTATGATACTATGTCCCACACATACGCTTTATGTATTTAGTACTCTCATATATTAATGATATGGTAAATTATTATCTTTCTCTGGTCAACAAAGTCAAGACCTTTTTTCTTGTGAATATATGAATACAAACACACACACACACACACACACACACACACACACACACACACACACACACACACACACACACATCCTTACACAACAAACACAGGCGCATATATTTTATCAGCAGTGCCCCGGATAATGGATGTTGCTCTTGGTTGTGGCAGACAGCCATGTTTCCACAGCTTTGGACTTAGGTGAGTCAGCTCCGCTTCTGTCCGCAGTGACTCAGCCTCAGGCTGTCCTGTCTGGACAGGACGGTCACAGCACACAGCCATGCATGCACCTTACAAAGACACGTTGGTGAAAAATCAAGTTTAAACAATTTTCCCCTTTACCCTAAATGCAGTCAGTTAGCAAAGACATGTTTGGTGGTTGAATTTGCTTATCAAACTGAAGCTACAAGGTTAATGTTTTGAATACCAGCCTAATTGCATCAGGACAATATGTTCATTTTAAGTAAAGACATTTAATGTAGCTATACTAATATACAGGGTTGAGTAGTAATGGTGTACATGTAATGCCATAACATAATGAGAATACAAAAAAGTAGCTACAGTTACAGGAAAACCAACAGTAATTAGATTACAGGTACACTATAAAAACTGCAAAGAGGCAAAAAATTTGCCCTTTTGGCAAAATTTTAATCATTTTGAAAGATACATATTTCACATGAATTGTGTTTGAAGACTTTTTCATTTTACGACAGACGTTTAACCTAGTTTTCCTCATCTCCAGGTTCTGATCTGGAAGTCAGCTCCTTTATTCTCATTTGGTGCCACATAATATTCTACAGTTTAATTAGCTATGCTATGCCTTGCTAACATTAATTTGCCAGACTAACATTCACAAACACACATTTTCCAAGCTGCTTCTCCCTTAGGGTCCTATCCCAGCGGTCATTGGTCAGAAGGCAGGATACACCCTGGACAGGTCACCAGTCCATCACAGGGCAGACAGACACATTCACACCTGGAGCAATTTACCATGTCCAATTGGCCTGACTGCATGTCTTCGGATTGTAGGAGGAAACCCACGCAGACACAGGGAGAACATGCAAACTACACAGAAAGGACAATGGTCACCTAGCCGGGGAATGGAACCCAGGCCCTTCTTGCTGTGAGGCGACAGCGCTACCCACCACGCCACCATGCCGCCCCACATTCACAAACAACTCCACAAAATGAAAAGAAAGCAAAGTCTCATGAGCAATACAGTTAGTTTCATTTTCGCAACAATTTCAAATGTTTTCTGAGGTGTGCAAAATGTTAATGTGTGTACATTTTCATTGTTTGCAACTAAGACAATCACCTACCTATGCTTTTTAAGCATGTTTAACTTGTACAAACTTGTGTATTCTGTGGGCGGAGGGAACGTAAGCGGGCATCTACAGGTTACATCACACATGGCATTCAATGAAATGCAGCCAAATGAAGTCTCATGAGCGAGTGTAGACCTCATAGCAGATAGAATACAAAATGATGTTCTTTCAGAGTTTTCAAAATGGCCTGTATTTCTGTTATTGTTAATCAGGGACCTCAACAGAAGATGTCGACCAGAACAATATTTTGATTTGGTATGAAGGAATTTTAGTACAGCAAAATCCCAATTTTTGATACCACTTGCATTTGCATAGTTGTTGAACATAGTTGTAGTTTGCAGTCTCAGTGTGCCAGAATTTTTCATTGTACTGTTAAAATCATTACAGTTTTCTCCTGGGGCACTGTGCTTCGACTTCTGACCTGGTCACCTTTTTTACTGTTCATGATTACACATGTCTAAAGTATAAAATTTGTACTTTGTCATGTTCGCGTTTTAAATTTTTCTAAATATTGCTCCACTTAGTTTGGGCCATTTTGCAAAACATGAGGCAAAATATAACACATAGCATACATACAGCACAGAGAATTAAGTTGCTAATAAACTGTCACTTTGCTTCATATACATGACTTTAAAAGATAAGTCATCCAGGTAAACAATAATCTATACTGGAACACATTTCAAAGTAGTTCTCCCAACCCTGCTAATATAGTCTGATCAAGCTACTAGTTATTCATGACAGACCACAGATGACAAAGACTAATGTGGCTAACAAGTATTGGAAGCTTATACCTCACTAATTAAAATCAAACAGCATGCCTTAATGCTGATAGCTACAAGGCTACTGTTGCTAACAAATAAATGTACCTCAATTAGCATTATGCAAACTGCATGCCTAAATCATTATACACTTCAAGCCATGTCAAGCTGGTATGTAATCCCAAGTAGACTTGCTACATATGCTGACACCATATGACATACTGTTATCTGTAGAAATGGACAAAAGTGTGGACACAATTTCAGCTTCTAGAGCAGAGGTCTTTAATTAAAATTCAATAAAGTCCGGTTAGAGATAATTTCCTCCAGCAAAGGTCTGGAACATCGTAATGTCTAACTTGTATCATGATTCAGTGCCATATTCTGTTTACTGAAGTAGCCTAGTAGGTATATCAACAACTGAATGACCAATCAAATAAAGTACAATTCAATCATATTTCAAGAATATTTGTTGTCAGTTTTCTCTTCTTAGAGCACAACATGTGAAATAAATTCCCTTTGGCTCACTTTCTTCTCTGACTGCTGTTTCTCACCTCGCCCCTCCCCTGTGTGCATGCGTCATTCACTTGAGTCTCAGTGTTATCGTAATGCACAGATCTGGTTGGCTGAGTAGCGTCATGTGTGGTATTTAAAGTAGGACCACCCAGACCGCAGTCCGCCTATTAGTGACCTCTGTTCTAGGAGGTTGACCTCATTTTATTATATTGTCCCTCTTGTGCTCTCCAATCTTCTAATTCTGGACTCACAGTTCCCTCAACTAGACTTTCTACTATGAGTGGCAGATCTTTCAGTGCTGCTGCCCCCAAACTCTGGAATTCTTTTACTCTTTGTAATTGCTCTTTTTTGTCTTTCTTCAAATATCTACTAAAATCTTCCTTCTTTCTTCTCTTTAGTCTTTGAATGTAAAGTGTCCTTGGGTTTGTGAAAGGCGCTACATAAGTTGAACTTATTATTATTATTATTATTATTATTATTATTATTATTATTATTATTATTATTATTATAGTTGGCTACTACTCTTTTAGGTATTCAACATACTTTTCTCATTTTAAAGGTTGTAACTAGTCTCACTGTAATGCAAAAGAGGACACGACCCTGATATGCAAGAAATATTATATCTGTATTCTGGGCACAGTAACGGGTGATTTAAGTGATAATTACGCCTCTGTGCATTTTATCCAACTTTCATCCACATCCAGCTCTAAAACACTTTCACAGATGAGCAAATGTGCCATCAGTAAGTAGTGATCACAGATATGAATGTGAAGTAAGAAGCTCTGAAGATGTTTTATCATGACCTTTTTCAACAGAAACTGGGAACAAATGAATATTTGATTAAAGCACTAGTTTGAATTCTACCAGTGAGGCTTTTAAAATGATCATCTACCGCCATTACCAATGACGGCTGAAGAACAAATACGCAGGATCTTATCACAGCAAAGCGCTGAGAATACGTAACGCTCTCTCATATTTCCATACAGAAAGGGCTGAGCTCAAGTCTACAGTTCTCTGACCTTATTCAAGGACACTATAGAAAGATCTGACTTAGTAGACCTCTTGTTCAGCTTTCATGGACTGTGTACTTGGCTCAAAGTTGTCATCTCTGTTTTCATTCTAATATATGTGTTTATGCCTGTGCATGCCTCCAATGCCCTCTGTGTTTGAGACAGGCAGGGAGCTTCGTGGTAACAGCCCAGAAATAGAAAGTGCCGCGTCATTGCGCAGCGCCAAGCAGAGCAGCATTAGCACTAGCATTAGCATTAGTGGGGGCCGGGAACATTGACAGTGCAGGTCTGGGGTGACATTGGCCTGGGCAAGAGCAGACACTGCAGTGGTCTAGTGTTTCAGACAGAGAGGAAGCAGCCAAAGAGGGGGAGGATGAGTGGGAGCCTGAATATCCTGTGAAACGCCTGACAGCGCAGGAACACAGAGAACACATTCATCATCCTCACACGGCCCAAACCACATATACATCCTGCAGTGGAACACACTGCAATGGAAAAAATCTCAGCATCTTTCAAAAACAAATCGCACAAATATGAAAAAACATGGTCAACACTTAACAGCATTACAGCCACCTTAACTTCCATCGGCTACCTGTGGTGCCTCTACCGAATATTCCTGGTCACATATTAACACACGCGCACACAAATAAATTTATATGGCTGGCATTATAAATAGCTATAGCTCAGTTCACTCTCTGAGGGCACAAATATAATTTCTATTTTCTTTTTCTTTCCTTTTTTTTATGTTTTACATGTTCTATATGTGCCTTCCGCCCGAAGACTGCTGGGATAGGCTCCAGCACCCCCCCGCGACCCTGACGGAGAAGCGGCTTAGAAAATGGATGGATGAGTGGATGGATGTTCTATATGTTTCTTTTTTTCCTTCCAATTTCTACCTTTTTTTCTCATTTATCCCCCCTTGTAATTTTTGTTTGCTTGTATGTTTGCAGTTTGTTGCCCTCCCTCAACATGATGGCAGCATATACTAAAAGAAATTTGTAAAACCAGTAATAAAGAAAAATTGGTCCTCCAAAGAGGGGGGTGGTGGGCAAAAAAAAAAACTTGTGAAAAAAAGTGCATTTCCACATAACTGCCTCCTTCTAATCCTTCTAAGCACCTCATTCTGTTGTGCTTGTGCTTAATAACATTGCTATGGTTGGCAATGAAAAACTCCTTATACAAGGAGTCAGCGAACATCCAGGGTAACTTGGAATGCAAGTCTCAAAATTAATAGGCATTTTATGTAATGACATTAATCCACAGAGGACAGAAAGAGGGATGGCATTTTTTCTTCATAAGGGACTATTTATTTATTCATTTATTTATTTATTTGTTTGTCGGGCTGGGGTGATGACATGCCCTTAAATCCCCCCTCAACTCGAGCAGTGAATAAAGCCAATCATTGACGTCAAAAATTATTCATTTAAAAGTATCTCTAAATGCTGAATCCCTACAGAGATGAAGCCGTCAGTCAATTAGGGCTTACGGAAACATGCTGAATCCAAATGAACTGTGTAGGTGTGAAGCTGTAACACAGCTTTTATCCGCAGTTCACTGTATCTCCCTGCATGCCTGTAATGTACAGAATATAAATGACCTGCGCTTTATTTTCTTTTTGCCATGATTGAGCTCTAGTAGCTGAATGGTAAGTGAAGGAGAGAAGCTCATGGAGTATGTTTCTAATAGCACTGTCCTAATAGCACCCTCATTCTCATTCACCCTCAGTGACTCGCATTGTAATATGCTCTTTAATATTAAACCTGATAACAATTTTCATTTCCTTTTGTTTCCACTGGAGAATTGGCTGCTTTGATGGGATGGAAAGCTCCTTACACAAGGCCAGTGAATGCATCTTCTTGGTTATAAACCTCTGCAATGTTTATGACATCAACATGAGATTAAACATTAAAGATGTTTAAGTACGAACACTTGTTTTTATTTAATAAGCCTCCTGCAGCTGTGATTTGTTCGAATATTTCTTCCTGGGACATTCACCACCACTAAATATGTTGTATCACACTGCCTAAAACCATCTATAGTGACTGAAAGTAACAATAAGGGATTACAAAAGCCATTTTTGACCAAGAAATCAAACAATCAAGCCTAAAGAAGAGGCATGTGAGATTAACTACATTTTTTACACATCTCTGCCAAGAATTATAAAGACACATAGGAACCTAGCATAGCTATAAGCAGTAGTAGCAGCCACCTTGAAATATGAATTTTGTCCATGTTAGTGTCCATTGCTTTTTTGCTATATTAGTGCCAGAGCAGAACTACGACTACATTTGGATAAAGGTGGGGAATTCTTGTTAAACCATTCTTTTAAATCAGTTGTATGAGGTCGCTGAAAGATCTCAAGGTGGTGGTTTTCCAGGGCTGGTGCGGAGAGCTGCTGCTGCAAGGTGTGTCAGTGTAAAATGTAAGCTGAGTGGCAATAAGCCGATGAGTGCTGGAGGTGAAGTGCATTAGAAATGCAGTGCATCCCTCTGCGGCCCTGCAGTGGGTCTGAGGATGTGTTTGAAGCCTGTCTGACCTGTATTAGTGAGCCTCCTGATCAAAGCTTGCCAATTAGCAGCCCTGTTTCCACTTTTGGCCCATGCAGACAGTGTGTGTGTGTGTGTGTGTGTGTGTGTGTGTGTGTATGTATGTGTGTGTGTGTGTACTTGAGCATGACCATAGCACTTAAGAGTGGAAAGATTTAAAGGTGCCAATATGAGCAAATCAAAAGAGTATTGCTTGTAAAATGATCATAACCTTGCTGTTAGATACAAATTACCAAATGGTCAAAAGTGTCATCCCGCTTGGCCTCTTGAATGGGTTGCCACATGCTATTTATTTTCTTAGAAACATCCATCTTATAGGTCAACAGTGGCAAACTATGACTATTAATGTCAAAACTTGAGAAAAAACAAATCTGTCTAATTTCTGCTAGTGCTCTGTGGACTTTCTTAAAGCATATAGGCATTAAACCAGGTCAGCAGCCCAAATGTTAAGAAATGCCAATGTGTCCTTTCAGTGAAAATCAAACCACAATCGTTTATGTCTGTTCTACCATTTTGGTTGTAAATACTGTATGTCTCAGTATGTGCTAATGTACTAGTAAAGGCTAAAAAATATAATATAAATGAAAAGAAATAAATCAGTTAAATACCTTTTGCATAGGTGTACACTTGCAGAATACAGTCCATCTGTGAAGGCACAATTTGTCAGCCACTCTCTACTCCATTCATCACTGTTCGGTTTTTGACAAACCACAGGACTGCTGTTGTCTAGGTAATATTCAGGTGACCCTTCCATGCTTGTTCAGCCAATTAGCCGTATGTCAGCAGTAGAATATTGTTATCCAGTGGTGCATCCAACCAAAAGTTGTATCTCCAAAATGGTAATTGTACAGGAGAAGGGAAAAACCTACCTTGCTTTCAATGTAAGTCAGTGGAACCAGATATATTTCCAAGTCATTTTTGGCTGTTTATTTTAGTCCATCCTTCATGAAATTTACATACAGTATAAAGGCCGACATGCATTTTCAAATTATGTCAAAAACTGAAAATCAACAAAAATGGAGATACAAGGTTAGTTCTGACAACAGCGATATATATATTGTAAAATGCTTATATTGTTTCAGAAGGAGCTAACATTTTCACATTGCAATGTGCAAAAGCCATCCTATGCCACTGCTTATTGTCCACTTCCTCTTGATCTGTTTCCAGAATGATCGGCCATCTGGGAAACACTCGTCATCAGAGGAGGGAAATGCAGATGTTAGCAGGACTGCATCTCTCTCACTGTCATCACACATCTGTTCTACAGACCCGTGGGCATGTTCTGCTCAGGCAGCTGTAATTGTTTCATACACACTGAGCTTTAATCAGTCTGTGGCTGGGTGCTTTTATGCACATGGGGCTACAGGACTTTAAACGTCTTTGAAGATGAGTTGATAATTTGGTGCCTTTACTGGCATCAATACTCTATATAAGGGGTACCTTTTAAAAAAACCTCTAATTCCATCTTGCTGGTGTACAGTTAGAAACTGTAGCCCATCTGTTCATGCACAATGTGTGTTAGACATACTCTAGTTCTTCATCAGAAGTCAGTTTCTGACCCCAGAGCTGCTCTGGGATGGATATTTTGTCAGGTGGACCACTCTTAATCTCACAGTGACATGCAGCTGTGGTCCTGACCACGTCAATTTTGTTTGTCTTATGAGGGGTCCCCGCCAAGCCTCAACTCAAATCATTAGTATCACTGCTGAGAATGGTCTACCACCAAAATAATATAATAAAAGTAGTCCTGTGGTCAGAAACTGACCATTGATGTTACAGCCTGTAAGTGCCCAATGAGTGTTTACCTGTAGTGAATCTATTAAGTAGGTATATCTAATAAAGTAGCCAATGAGTGTAAGTACAAGGGAAGTGTTTCTAATCAAGTGGCCAATGAGTAAAAGGACAGCATAGGTGTTTCTAATAATATGGCCAGTGAGGAGAAGAAAACAAGGTAGGTGATTCTAATAAAGTGGCCAGTGAGTGGAAGTACCAGGTAGGTGTTTCTATTAAAGTGGCCAGTGAGTTGAAATAGAGTGTAGATGTTTCTAGTAAAGTGGCCAGTGAGTGGAAGTGTAAGGTAGGTGTTTCTAATAAAGTGGCCAGTGAGTGAAAGCACAGCGTAGGTGTTTCTAATAAAGTTGCCAGTTAGTGGAAGTACAACCTCATCATTTTACCTCCACACAGACTCATTAATCTCGTCTGTTGAGAAATGGGCTGTATTCCTCGTTTGCACAAATGCATACATAAGGAAAATACAACATGGCCTATATTACTAATTAGATCTTTGGCTGTTAAGTCTAGACAACATGACTTTATCTTTGAGAAGTCCAGTACTTTGTGTATTTCTTTAGCAAAAACAACTGCCTCCAACAACATTCCTGATGCATTAAAAAGAAAAAAGCAATGTTTTGCTGCACTCACAGGAAAAGGTCACATGAATTCTGAAACAAATGACAGCCACATATGTAAAACTGTCAACATGTCAGCAGTAACCTTTAGTGGAAATATATGAAATTAGAAAAGTGAGGGAATATTTCAGAGCAGCGGAGTGTGCTATCATCGCTCATTAGGCGAGGCCTTAAAGCACCCAGTGCTTTTCATTTGTAGTGACTAAGGCGAGTGTTTGTGAGAAGCAAATTGATATTCACATCCACACATGTGCTGGGAAATTGTTTGCAGGATTTTATGGAGCTTGAAAAGGTCAGTGTCAGTGCAGATATTGCTCACCATGTGACATGAGGTGTGGACACTGGAAGTAAATGGTGATTCCTTGGCTTCAACGGTCAGAAAACAGGTGCCATGTGCTTAGGGCCTAGTCAGTGTCTGACCTTCACTTACACGTACTTGGTGAACGACCTTACAAAACACAAATGGCAACAGAAAAGGTAAATGCAAGGCAGGGGTTTCCAATAAATTGGCCTGGGACCGGATATTTATAATTATAAACATTTCAGACATTTTTCCACTGCACAGTCAAAATCAAGACCTGACCCTAAATGGGAACCCATGGAACTTACAGTTCTGGATTTTCCACCAGCTTGAGAGACAGCTGGAACCATCATTATAATCATGATTAACTATTTCACACTGTTAGAAATAAAGGTTCTGTGCAGGTACATTTATTGCTCATCAAGGTACAAACAATATAAATGTGCCCTCAATGGTACAGCAGTGGTTTTAAGATCCAGTTGTGGACCTTAAATAAGTTTTTCCTGGTGAAAAGTTCGTATTTGTATCTTTTCATAACCTAATATTTTAAAACAGATCAATAAAATAAAAGCCTAGAGGCGAGACGGGGTGTGTGGAGACAATACAGATTAGAAAATATGATTTCAGTGGATTTTGGTTCAGTTATATTCCCTGACTAAAGGTGCTGAGATGTACCCTTGAAGGGACCACCCCAGTGACTGTGTACTGCCCCAGTGAGAGTTTCGTAACAGTTTCGTACCTTTTTTCTGAGAATGCATTGGTCATTTTATGCCACTCGAAGATTTTTAATTTGGCTATTTAGCTGTCTTGCTTGCTAGGTAGCTGGACTTATTGCCTGATATGAAACAATATACTGCACTTTTCTGCATATGTGCTCAGAAAATAGTGCCTGTACTGCTCATGTAACACCGTTTAGTGACTTCATCTTTACCTCGAAGAGTAAAGAGTTCACTGAATAGCCTTTGGATTTAGCTGAAAGTGTTACCAATATCAGCACAGAGCACCCTGAAGTACCATTAGGTCTGGTTAGTACCAATCAAGCAGGTACCAAAACCCATAAAACTGGAATCTCCTGTACTAGACCACTGACCAATGGAAAAAGCATGTGTGGCATGCGCCCACCCCCGAACACCCAGCGGCAACGAACCTCGGTGAGGACAGCAGGGAGAGAGCCGTGAGTGTGGAGGGGGCAGAGTTCAAAGGTTCTAGTTTTCTGGTGCCAAAGGTTTTGTTATTCTGTGCAGTGGAAATATTTTTGTCAGGCACTTTGAGTGTTGTTGTATGTACAGTTGACTTAACCAAGCTCTTTATTATAACTTTTGAGGTTGGACAACCTTTACAGGACACTGACAAACATCAGTCAAAATAATGGTTGCCATAAAAAAAATGGCCTCCATGCTAACATTAGCTCAACTGCTTAATGAACAGCTACACCTGATCTATTCTACAGTTTGACTGTATCACAGCTGCTCAACAGGTTGAATGTCTGTTTTCTTCAATTTTCTGAAAAGCTTGTTTAGCTACAAAAAATGTATTTGTGGGCAGAGCAAGTCTGGACAGACCTACTTTACAATGTTTTATTTTTTAGAATAACTGTGAAGACACCAAGCGCTGTCACCTCACAACAAGTAGGGTCTGGGTTTGATTCCCCGGCTGGGTGACCAGGGTCCTTTCTATGTTCTCCGTGTGGGTTTCCTCTGGGCACTCCGGTTTCCTCCCTCTGTCCAAATACATGCAGTCAGGCTGATTGGACATGCTATTTTGCCCCTGGGTGTGAGTGAATGTGTCTGTCTGTCTGTCTGTCTGTCTGTCCTGCAATGGACTGGTGACCTGTCTATGGTGTATCTTGCCTTCCACCTGATGACTGCTGGGATAGGTTCTGTAGTAAAGGCAATAGTTCTATATAGAACAATGAGCTCTCAAAGAACCATTAAAATTACATGCTTTTTTAACTGAAGAAATCTGCAGTTGTGCTGTCTATTTTATTGGTACGGCTGTCTTTGTGGCGGGATGTAGATTGTTTTGACAGCAGGATCTGACTCTTCCCCTTCCCTCCTCATTGCTCACTAGCAGCTCAACGCTGAGTCACAACATTTCATACCGAGAGAGACAACAGTGTCCTAATCTGATAACAGAGTTTAATGGGTTTACTTGATAACATGAATTCAAAATATTGGTCAAATTTTCACTCTGCCAGTCGAATGGCCAATAGGGGGTCTGTAGAAAGCGGCTACAAATATGAAAAATCATATTCGTTTCAGTGTGTCCATTTCAGAGTTCAACAGTGGTGGAAGTTGGAAGTTTCCTGCCCTCATTCCGAGTTCAGCCTGTCTGCCCTTCTCCCTAAGCAGGGCTTAAAAGTGTAGATTGTCTCAGAGTTCCAGTCCTGAATAAAAGGTATTGAATGAACGAAATGAGAAAGTTTTTCAAAGACTTCACAAATATTTGAGCTTAGCATCAACATAATAAGTGACTCTTTATTAGCCACATGAAGGAATTTGGGATCTAAAGTAAAGTTATTTCAGTTCAGAGTTCATAAATGTTTCATTTCAGTTCGATAAAGGGTTTTTCAAACTGTGAAGCAAAGTGGCACAAGATGCAATATTCATCAGTGCTCTATTAGGAAAAAATTCAGTGGAAAACCATTCAAAAACAGCAGATCTTTAGTGTTGGCGTTTCTGGTCGATTTTGAACTCAGACACATCAGAGGATGAAGGCAAGAGATGCATTTATGTAAGCATTGACCTTGAACAAATGAAAAACTCACTGTTACAGTCACAGTCATTCAATCACGAATATTAGTTTAAATACTTTAAATAAATGAATGAATGAAGAAATAAGTTAATGAAATGGAGATATAAAAGGCATTTACATAAAATACCTAACCTCCTTAAATTTTCTTTTGAAAAACAGCCTTATTTAAATAGCCTTATCTGGAGAATTCCACCATTATTACAAAACAACATATATCATTTAATGGTTGGGATGTAAGCAAAGTCATTCTTTGGTGTGCATCAATTCAATTAAGAGAAACTTACCAACTCACATTTCTTTACAGTGGTGGTGATAGGAACCAGGGGTCACAATATAGCCATTTTATTTACTATCCAAAACCACCACTGCATGTGTCTTCTGAGATTTTATATGTAATGTTGAGGGTAAACTAGTGATAAATCAGAAAAATAATTTTTTTAGAGCCTTTTTTCCCCTTGTATCACCTTCATGACCATTTTGTGAGGGAGCTTTTAGAGTCACTAGATGCTTCACACACCTGGTTCCTATCACCAGCACTCTGAACAATACTGACACATTAAGTTGGCCAATATTTTCTGCTTTTACACAAACCCATGCCAAGATTGTATCTCAATTTTTGTCGATTTTCAGTTTTTGACATAATTTGAAAATACCTGTTGTCCTTTAAATTAAACCAAAAGAAACAGCCCAACATTACTTGGACAAAATTCTGGTTCCATTGACTTACATTGAAAGTAAAGTATGTTTTTTCCCTCTCCTGTAAAGTTACCATTTTGGAGATATGAGGTTTTGTTTGGACAGCAGCGTTATACACTTTTTAGCTCAGTATACATTCATGTAAAGTTAATTAATAGTTCTCAGTATTATATTGTCATTTTTCTGAATGCAAAGACTTCTGAAAGTCAGTTTCTCCTGCTCGAAACTCTGATTTGTTAGTTTTGTCTCTGAATTTAAAGCTGTCAAAAATCATGTCTTGATTTGCACAGCAGCCCTCTCTTTATCCATGTGGGGAATGGTGTAAAGCAGTTGGATATTAAGCACACTGCGGGGGTTGTTATGCATTTTCAGTAGACATATTCACACCCTCTGATCAGCCCGGGCACTGACAGCAGACAGGAGAGAGTGCTATCTTCACAGAGGTAACGTGTTTCCAAACCGTCCTCTCATAACACCAGGAACTGCTAAAGGAACCGATAAAAGCTACATGTGCAGGTTTTTGTGGTAGCTGCCACAATACATAACCTGAAAGTAAATAACTGCTACATCATTGTTTCGCAGAATACATCATTCTCCAAAGTGTGTTTGGAGCTGTCCACTGTGGTGGTGCTGAAATGATGGCCTCTTCCATTTTTCAAATAAAAAAGCAAGGCCAACTCTGTCTGGTACCAAGAAATACTCAGTGACATGCCTTACAAAGCTACACTCATTGCTGATCTTCACCAACATGCTTGTAGTAATATATGGTATTTGGAACCTGTTGGAAATACAAGGTAAGGATTTCCAATAAATTGTCCAGTGAGCGGATATTTATTTCTGCACTCTAAAAAGGGTGGGTAGGAATTGACACAAATGGGGTCACTTTCATAACCCATTGGTCCATTTTGGACAATGGATCCATTGAACAATGGGTCCAAAATGGGCAGTGGGTCCATTTTGTAGCACTGGGTAGAACTGACCCTGCTTTTTGGGTCAAACCAGCTATTTAAAGTCATGTGAAAAAAATTAGGACACCCTATGAAATCCTGTATACTTTTTTACATATTTGGACATGTGGATGTTTAATATCAATTTTAACAATACTGTGGGATCCAAGTAATATGACTAAACAATTAAAAATTAAGAAAGGCCTTTTTACAATTTTCTGTAAAATGTAATTAAAAAAGCCGTGCGATGGACTGGCGACCTGTCCAGGGTGTATCCTGCCTTCCGCCCGAAGACTGCTGGGATAGGCTCCAGCACCCCCCTGTGAGCCTGACAGAGAAGCAGATTAGAAAATGGATGGATGGATGGATGGATGTAATTAAAAAAGAATGTAATTTCTGGTGAGGCATAAATTAGGACACCCCTACATATTGTCCCACTTGAAATAGTTAAGATCACACACAGGTGTATCACATCAGGTGCACATGATCAGAACATTGTTACCCAGCATTTTGAATGAGGCTTGCTCTATTTAAACCTCAGAAAATTAGTTTGGTATGTCCCTGACTGTTGAAGTGAGAGTGAACACCATGGTGAGATCCAAAGAGCTGTCTGAGGCCCTCAGAAAGAAGATTGTGGCTGCTTATGAGTCTGGTAAGGGATTTTAAAAGATGTCAAAAGAATTTCACATCAGCCATTCCACCATCTGGAAAAATGTTTACAAGTGGAGAACATTCAAAACAACTGCAACCATGCCCAGGTCTGGCCATCCAAGCAAGTTCACCCTGAGAGCAGACCATAAGATGCTAAAAGAAGTCATGAAAAATCCTAAAATTTCATCACAGGACGTACAGCAGAGCCTGTTACTGTCAATGTGAAAGTGCATGACTCAACTATCAGAAAGAGACTCCACAAGTTTAATTGTCATGGGACGTGTGCAAGGAGGAAACCTTTGCTCTCTAAGAAAAACATTAAGGCCAGACTGAAGTTTGCCAGAGAGAACGCAGTCAAAGACCATGACCTCTGGAATAATGTTCTTTGGACAGATGAATCTAAAATTGAATTATTTGGACACCAGAACAGAAACCAAATACAGCATTCCAAGAAAAGAGTCTCATACCAACTGTGAAGGATGGAGGTGGAAGTGTCATGGGGATGCTTTGCTGCAGCAGGATCTGGCCAGCTTACCATCATAGAATCCACCATGAATTCTATTGTGTATCAGAGGGTGCTTCAGGAACATGTGAAACCATCTGTAAAAAAATTAAAGCTGAAGCAGAACTGGACCCTGCAACATGACAATAACCCTGCAACATACCAGTAAATCCACCAAGGACTGGCTGAAAACTAAGAAGTGGAGAGTCCTGGAATGGCCAAGTCAAAGTTTGGATCTTAATCCCATTGAGATGCTGTGGAGTGACTTAAAACGGGCTGTACATGCAAGAAACCCCTCAAACATCTCACAGCTGAAAGAATTCTGCATTAAGGAGTGGGGCAAACCTTCTTCAGATCGATGTCAGAGATTGGTAGATGGCTATAAGAAGCGTCTCACTCAAGTTATTTCAGCCAAAGGGGGCAACACTAGTTATTAGAGGGTAGGGTGTCCTAACTTTTTCCTCCATTATAAAACGTATTTTTATTCATATTTTTTGTTTCATGAGTAAAACAATGTTAATTCTTGTTGTTTAATTGCAATTAAATCACTTTCTTTTGCAGAAATAAACAAAAACAAGATTGGGCATTGATATGTAAACATTTCTTGATAAAGAGCTAACTATGGGGTGTCCTAATTTGGTCGCCAGCATATGTTGCTTTTTGGATGCTGGTATGCTGGTCAACCAGCAAGACCACACTGGGTGCCCAGCTAAAGCAGTACCAGATCCCTAAGCTGTTTTTGTTTTCAGGCATGTTTGAGCTCAGACTATGTCTGTCAGTTGGAAGTTCTCACCTACCAGCAGGGATGAGTCAGCTTGCTCGGAAGCTATAATGCGAGCATATATGCTAACATCTAGAGAACAGTCAAAATGAGTCAAATCAGTCAAAATGTCACTGTTTATATTGTAATAAGAGTCCCTTATATATTTAAATATAAGGCAACTTGATGTAAGTGAATCAAGATTATTTGAAATATTTATTAAATATCCTAGCAATTTATATTCATTAATATTATTTTCATCATCATTATTGTTATCAGTCTTATCCCCTGGCACATCAGTTTTTTCATCACCTATTAAACCAATATAGATGCTGATATTCCTCTCACTGAGAGCTTAGGCCTGTGAAGGTTATGAAAGCTGTGAAGAAGTTGCCTTTGTTCCCTCTCAGAACTGCAGTAGACTCATTCCACTCTGTCTAATTAGTAGCACTATTACCAGCCTGAGAGAATTCATGGTGCGTACTGCTGAGCTGGACTTAGCACATCTCTCCTCATTATATAACACCCTGCCAGAATTTATACCCCATTTCTATTTGCTGATAAAGAAGTGGACTCTGTATCATTTGGAGCTGCTCCAGTGTGCAGTGCATACTTTACACGAGGAAGACTGGAGAGATAAGAGCATTTGGCCTGAGATAAAAGAAAACGTCTAGTGTTCTTGAGTATAAACTGAAGGGGATGCCTCAGCCTTTTCATCTCCTTGACCTTTTTGACAACTGTCAGGAGTCGAACAAATCCCGTAATATAGATAATTCCCTATGGCTTCTGCTTTGTATGAAAATAGCCGGCCAGTGGCGTTACCAACATGGCATCAAAGTGGGAAGACTTTGGTACGGCTCCAGGCTATCAGAGGCTCAGAAGCACGAATCCCATAGCAAGCCAAAATGTCATTCTTACTCTGCAGCCTGACGGATGATATGTGACAGTGAAATCATAAACTCTGCATCAGGTTTGAAAGTAATCGCGTCAAAAAGTTTACAAATATTTCAGTGTTTTTTAACCTGATCTACCACAGATTGTCAGGGAAAACACGGCATTTCCATGTTCTCAGAAAAGAACTGAAAACCTGTTGAATTACCTTTAAAGGACTCAAACCCACTTATAATAAAGGCCTTTGGCGGGTCCTGAATTGCATCAATAAAACTTGAATCATCACTGTACTCTAATAGCAAGACAGAATGTGGTAACACTTTACCAAAGCTGTTCCTATTACAACACTGGAGCTACACGGTGACAAGGACGGCAGCCTCCACCCCATCCCAAAATATTAAAAAAATTCGAATTTAGAAGATTAATTTGACTAACATAGCATTCAAAACAGTTAATTTTGATGAAAGCCGAAATATTAATGCAACCCTGCATGTAATCACCCTATTTTTAACATATCTATGTCTCTTTTATAGTTACTTATTTTTTTGTATCCTGATTATATAAAAACACACTTTGACTGAGGAATTCATGAAAGTGTTTTACAGAATATGTAATACTGTTTTCATGTTGACGTTATATATAAATTCAGCAGCTGTTCTGTTCTCTAAGTACAGAAAACACATCACAATTGATGTCTACAGTAATCAAACACATGAAGATAAGGTGGGACGGACATAACGAAAAAAACAGGTCAAACAAACAGCAGGGTCGGAAGATCAAACAACAAACAGCACGAACAAACAACAAACAACACAGACCAGCAAAGACAAGGGGCAAACACAGGGCTTAAATACAGCAGGGATGATGAGGGACAGGTGGAAACAATCAGGGGCGGAGTCACGAAACAAGGGGCCGGACTAGAGGAATGCACTTCATCAAAAAGTAAATAGTAAAAGCACATGGAGTAGTGGGAGGAGCCAACCGTGACATAAATAAATACTTTTTTTTTTTTGCTCCTTTAAAGGTAATTCTGACTTGTTTTCATAACATATTTGTTGTCAGCCTTGTTTAAAATTAAATCTAAGGGCCAGTGCCAACAGCATGGTGAGGGAAGAAAGGGAGAAAAAGAGATAGAGGCAGGATGAGAAGCGAAGTGCAGATGGCTGGAGCATGACAAGTTCAGGGCTGAGGCCAGAGATGAGACCTGTTCCACTTCTTGCTCTTGGATACATCCGAGATATCGGACTTGAGAAGAGATTTAGCTGCAAGGTTGGTTTGGAGGTTGTGTGAGGTTGTTCAAGGAAAGCCAACACTCAGAGCAAAATGATTTCTACAGTCTGTTCACATAGCCAATTCAATGAGGACTTGAGTTGGTGCGAGTCAATCTTTGAAGCAACAGAGAGCGATAGTAGACGTACTGAACCATCTCATGAACACTCTTAAAATGTAGGCCCCTAATTGATTCTCAGCTTGGACATGTGGTTTGATGAAAAACTTCTTAATTGGTACAGAACCTTTACACTATATGGAGGTTCTAAAAAGGTATCGTCACATTCATACAGCTTGTTTATGAAAGGTATGTTAGGGGATCTTCCATCCAGAATTAAAAATAAAAAAAAAGTCCCCAACGGACTCCATTTCCTAGAGTCCAACAGGAGACCATGTGACTGCAACCGCAATCGGAGTTGGACTGAACCTCCATTATCCAGGATTCTATGGGAACTCACGTGAACTCTGACTCATGTCTGCGCTCCTTTCAGCGCTGGCAATCCCCAGAATTCTAACTGGGTTCACCTGTTTATGTCATATGACTCATAGATTTAGGACAAAAGCCCAGGCTTAACTTAGGTTAGTTGCAAGGTATTGTTTTCTTGAGAACTACTGAGCGTTTCATTCTGACTGCCATCGTTTCGTGTTTCTGACCCTTGCTTTGCTTAACTGTTTACGACTTTGTGCTTTATCCCTTTTTGTACTTTTGCCTCAGTCTCTTTGGATCTGTGTTTTGACTTTTGGCCCATTTCTTGTTTCTGATTTTATCTTGCCCCTTTTTTGCTTTTGGAGATTAAACATCTCTTGTATTTTTATCTGCTCGCGTCTGGATTCTCTTGACATGTCACAGCTGTTTTTGTTATTGTGCCTTTAAGACTCATAAGGTATATGTAAATATGCTGCTGTTTATTATATCGCTTTCAAAAAGCAGAGCTAAAACACTCCTTATAACTTCAGAGTGAATAGGTGAGGCTAAACTGATATGGACTGAATATGTAAATATATGTAAATATGTTGGGTTTTTTATGATATCACAAAAACAGTGAATTTTTTGCAGATTAGTTTCCAAATGTGGACGGCACATTGTTACATACTACATCAACTATTTTGTTTCAGAAAAGTGTGGATAATGCATTTGATAATAAAGGCTCTAAAGAAGTGTGGCTTCCCTCCAGAGAAGCCTTTTTGGCACCTTTATTTCTGTGAAAAGTATCTAATTTTCTTTCTAAGCATCATTAGACTTGCATGTGCTGTTTACTATGAGCTGAAACTGGCTGCCACAGCAGCTGAATATGGGCTATCAGATCAGGATCTGCAGGCCTGTTTCCACTGGCATGATTTATGAAAGCCTTATTGTTGTTTGTGTTATTTTATTTGCCTACATGATAGCGCTGTCAAATATAAGCGTGATAAAGTGGCCATGGTATGCTGGGCACATCTGCTGGGATTTTCCTCTGTCATCTTCAAGCAGCACGTCGCTCACTCTCCGAACATCCGCCTCGGCTTCCTGTTTCATCACCTAGCCGTGCGATTTGATCTGAGCCGCTCCCGTCCTTTACTGCAGCCTCTAAATCAGGGGCCACCAATCTTGTCAAGTGACTCAGGTGTGCTCCTGCTCGGATGGAATGAAAACCCTCAGGAAAGACCACAAAATAGTGTCTTCTATAAATGATGATTTCACAAATTATGACATTTCGTCCCTTTGGAACTATGAGGCTCTGCCTATGTTCTGTGCTGTTTTGAGATATTAAAAGAATTTACATTCCATGATCCTGACATGTGGAGCATGTCTCTTTCGTACATGACAATGACAGACACCCTACATTTATTCTGAATATATAATATCAAAATCCTATAAAATTTGTAAATGTGCTTTTTTGAAACATGTCAAACACAGATAGAACCTTCTAATCCCAAGAACCCACTTTCTGCTTGGATTTATAAGGTTCTATTTGGCAAAACATGAAAAGAAGCAGTGATTTTTAAGGAATACAAATAGTTTATACTCATAAACTGTTATATATAAAACAAAATGAATGGAACATACTGTCTACATCATCAGAAAGTTACATTTAATACTTTCTATGATATTTTTATTGTTTGTTTATTTATATATATATATATATATATATATATATATATATATATATATATATATATATATAATTTTTTACATTTCTGCATAATTAAGTGGTTAAGTCATAAAAAAGTAATTCAGAGTGTTTTGATATGAAATGCTCTGTTCTAGAAATACGTACCAAATCAGAAATGTTCACAGTGTTGCTGATAGGAACCAGACGTCTGAAGCTCTAAAAGCTGCATTACAGGAAACTAGTTCAAGAAATAATTATTAATATGTTGCCTTTACAACATTTCATATAAATTTATGGCATTTGGCAGACTCTCTTATCCAGTGCAACTTACAGTGTGATCATTTTACACAGGTAACCCAATGATGTGTAGTTTCATGGATGCACTGTTAGAAATAACGGTTCTGTGAAGGTATATTTTTGTTCAACAAGATACAAACAATGTAAGTGTTCCCTCAAAGATACAGCAGTGGTTTTAAGGTCCAGCTGTGAACCTTCAACAAGTTTCTCCAGGTGAAAAGTACGTATTTGTACCTTTTCATAACCTGATGTTTTAAAACAGCTGAATAAAATAAAAAGCCTGGAGACGAGACGGGGTGTGTATCGTCACTATAACTTAGAAAATATCGTTTCAATGGATTATGGTTCAGCTATGTTCCCTTGAGGGAACCACCCCAGCGACAAGAGGGGTACTGGCCTAGTAAAATGGCTTTATTTGCTTCATATATATTGTGACCCTTGGTTCCTATCACCAGCTCGAGAATGAAGCATTTTACATCAAACCACTCTGAATCACCCAGTTGCTTGAAATATGCAGAAATCTTTTCAAATTGGTGGATTTGGTGGGTCCAAGCTTCAGTTCCTCACTCCTATAGCTTCTGAATTAAGACCTCAACCACTTTGTACTGGTGTCCATGCAAGTACGAAAGGATAAGCCTCAGGACGCAATAAGCCTGGAATTTAAGAATTTATAGCCATTTATCTGGGCAGTGAGTATTTCTTTAGAATAAATATAAATAAATAGTGATTTTATGTCTGTCAGTGTGTTAGCTTAACCATTTCCATACCCATCCTGGATGCAGCCCAGTAATTGTAGTGACTATCTAATACCTGCTTCAGCTAATCAATACTTCATTAAGTTATACTTATGCTGGTAGAGTAATTAAACACATCAATGGAATGACTACAGCTACACTGAGGAGTAGAAGACCCACTACTTCTTACCTACTTAGAGGTGAGAAGAGACAGCGCCAATGGTGATTTAGCATTGAGCAATGTCCTGGCATGAAACTGTAAAAGTTTAATCAGTTACTAGTTGTGTTATGATGTTTTCTGTAGTGTCAGAATTCACTGTTTTGTAACCTCATCATGTTTCGTCCATCAATGTACTCTCACTGCAATACCCAGCATGCATTATGCAAGTACATCACACAAGCCCGGTGGTGCTGAACAAATCCTTGCTGCTAGCCACTGATCTGGAGGCTAAAAAATACATCTGTTGTGTTTTTAGTGATATAACACCAACCTGAAATGTCTTTATTTGTTAAAATAATAATAATTCAGTTGAAAAGTCCACCTCAACCTGTACTTCCACCTTCATGATACATCATCAGAAGGGGGTTTTCCTAGCCTTGAAACCAGGAAAGCTCTCTTTAGGCACCGTGGTGCCTCAGTGAGAGGCAAATAAGCATGTTTAAACTGATGTGGTGGTTACATTTATATTGTGGCCAGAGTGTCCCTCTAGTCTTTCTCCAGCTGCAGGATCGTCAGGGTTGGTGACCACTGCCCTAAAGCTTATTATCATACTTATCCTTAAGTTATATCAGTGAGGAATGGAAGACTGGACTCAGTGGAGGCTTCTGGCCATTGAAGGGGATGATATTTTAAGCTCTGTTGCTATACAGGTGCCTCAGCATGTTTTGCAATACTAGATGACTGTTTATTTCCTTACTACTGTTTCAATTGTAATGTGTGGCAGAGCATCATTAAAAGCAAGTGGTTTCCAACCAGGATGACCAGGGGGTGTGTTCACATCTGTGCAGCATGAAACACTCCATCTAGGCATGATTTAATTTGAAGGGAATTGCTCTCAGACCACCCTCCCCACCCCCCACCCCCTACACAGAGCAGGAAGGAGCCGGAGGAGGCCTGACCCGCTGGGCTCTAAACTGCAGGTGCTGGGGATTGGAATAATGATGTAATTGCACAGAGCATGACCTTCTATCCCTACTCGCTACCTCCACCACCTTTCTCTAGCGGGAGAGAGAGCAAAGTAATTAATAACAGGCTTTGGCTCTCTAATGGATCACCGAGCAGGTCTTGTGCTTATACACAGCTTCTCTGCAGGTATGTTATTTGTGGTAAACATTGCTGTGGGACCAAACGATGGTCAGATCTGTCAGGCTGCTGCTGATGGATCCCTCTTTGTGCCTGATTTAATTGCCTCAGTGAAATCCCTCCCCAGGTTGTCAGCGCCTCTGATGGCTATGATTAAGATTTTATGTGCCACGAGGGGGCCGATGACAGTCAGAGAAAGAACGGAGACAGCTGTCAAAGCGGGAGACTCAGGCAGGTATATACGCTATGATTTTTGTCATGATCAAGCTGATTTAGTGGCTTTGTGGCCACAGACAGCCCACGAGCCTGGAGTAAATCATTACTGTCACCACGTATACACAGTACGTGGACGAAATACACAAATCATGTACTTGAGTTAAAGTGGAGACACCCAAGGTAAAATATTACTCCAGTAAAAGTAGAAGTTCCTCCCTTTGGACGTCCATCTGAGTAAAAGTACAAAAGGATTTACCTTCAAATGTACTTAAGTATCAAAAGTAAAAGTACTGAAAGAGTAATTATGGCTCTGATGTCCTGTTATCATTTTTATATCAAGACTCGCATCATGAACTCATTGTAGGTGAAAATCCTCCAGTGTCTCTCTTGGTAAACCAGTCTTTTAATAGAACGTCATTAATTAGTGATGCTGACGTCTATTAAAATGATCATAAGCACAAAACACTGAAGGTAAACAGTTTCCATCAGGGAGAACCGAGTGGCTCTGAAATCACTTTTACACACAAGCAAAGTTTCAGTTTAAGATTTATTTACAACTTAGTTCCAAGTTTAAGTTGAATAAAAACTGGCTTTAAACTCAGGATCACAAATGAGCTCCTTCACTATGTTGATCTGTAGGCCTCTGTTCATAAACATAAACCAGCCCAAACTGATTTACTATAAAATGAAATGGTTTTTGTATAAATTCAGAAAAAAGCCACGTCAGTCACGACTGCATATGTGGACATATTTCTATATTGTGCTCTATTTACACAAAGTTAGGTTAGTTCATCATTTATGTTGAACAGACTCTCCCAAAATTTTACTCTGCTGCGCTGACGTTGAACCGTGTGCTGCACTGGGTCGGTATGACCAACAGGTCAAAACCAGCTCTAAACAAAGTGACCGCTGTGCCCTGATTGGTGCTCTTGCTTTGCGCTTCTTTTGTTTCGACATGGTATGTTTTTATAAAATGTAGTGAAGAAAAAAGTAAAAAGTCGCCCAAAATGGAAATACTTCAATAAAGCACAGTAACAAATTACATTTACTTTGATATTGTCCACCACTGCATATAGACAGTATGTGGACCCCAACATCTTTACTGCATATTCAGTTTTCTGACATCAAAATTTGAGCCAATAACATGAATAGTAAAAATTAGCAATCTTGAAATAATGAGAATCAATGTTCTACCTCTAAATGTTTCTCCACTGCACAGTGCGGTATAGAACTAATGAAACCTTAATCATGCATATTATCATCATTTGAAGAGTTCATTTGCAAAAATGCTAAATATTTTTGGCATAAAAGACACTATCATCCATTGTCCAGACACTGCAAGATCACATTTTACAGCACAAATGAGCCAGCGCTGTTCTCCAACAGAACCCGATAAATCCATACAGCCAATCAGAGCACAGCATTCAGGTCAGGTGACTCAACACTACCACAAACTTTTAGGCAGAATCTCAAATGGCTCCCTTCTCTCTACAAAGTGCAGCATGTAGGTCCTGAAATAACGGCTACTGCGTCTAAACAGAGCTCAGTGAGTCTAACAGAGAACCACTGGATCCAGCCATGTGTGCACAGTTCATACTGAACATAAAGCACAATATTTGAGTGTAAGAGCAAAAAATTAATAACTCACATAGTGCACTATATAGGGAGCAGTGAGCCCTTTAAGATTCACCCTAAGGATTTTATGAGGTCTGATGTTTAATTTTGATCATTAATGAGCTGATGTTGTTGCGATTTCAGCTCTTTCCCTGCTTGTTTAATGCTAAAGAATGTTAAATATTGCTCTTAAAAGAATCATGTATCATAAGCTTTGTTGGAACATGACAAGACCATTGGAGTTAAACAAAAACATGTAATAAAAAAAAAATCAATAAAGTCTCATTTTTAAGTTTCCTGTACTTTGTTATGTTATTTTTACTAAAACAACCCAACTCCAGTTTGTTAGATATTAGCTGGAATGCACAGTGTATAAAAAATGACATCTTTAATAAAATTAATTGAAATGGATCTATTTCTATAAATGAATTCCTCATCATACCAAGCGAGCTGTACCATGCCTGAGTACCAGTGCTGAATTTGGTTACCTTCTTGTTGGGGTACCAAGCATACCAAACCAGAATGTACGGATGGAGCAAGTAATGGTGCACAGTCATCCTGGAATTGTCACACAGTGTCAGATGACCACCATTTAAAAAATGAATGAATAAATAAATATTAGCCAGAATTAATGTGTAACTCATGTAAATAGCAAATAAATGAACAGACTTCTTCTTCTTTCGGCTGCTCCCTTTAGGGGTCGCCACAGCGGATCATCTGCCTCCATCTTGCCCTATCCACTGCCTCCTCTACTTTCACACCAACCATCTCCATGTCCACCTTCACTACATCCATAAACCTTCTCTGAGGTCTACCTCTTCTCCTTCTGCCCAGCAGCTCCATCTCCAACATTCTTTGACCAATATATCCACTATTCCTCCTCAACACATGTCCAAACCATCCAAACCAAATAAATGAACAGACTAACAGACTAAAAGTCCAATAAAAGTGGACAAATAGAAAAAGTTCGACCACTACTCCAACAATAGCTAAAGTATTTATTAAACTCATCTACCCTGCATGCAAATAGCAATATTAGCAATAATACTCCAACCACCAACCCACTAAGTAGTATTACCAATAACATGATCCACTCACTTATAATGTCATTAAGGCGAGTCACAAGAACCAACAAGATCTATTATCGACCATCTCCAAAATAAGTCCAAGCGAAAAGAAAGAAAGAAAGAAAGAAAGAAAGAAAGAAAGAAAGAAAGAAAGAAAGAAAGAAAGAAAGAAAGAAAGAAAGAAAGAAAGAAAGAAAGAAAGAAAGAAAGAAAGAAAATGTAAATACATTAAATTAGAATAGTCCATGTTTACCACTGTCGCCTCACAGCAAGTAGGGCCTGGGTTCAATTCCCAGCCGGGTGACCAGGATTTCCTCCCACAGTCCAAAGACATGCAGTCAGGCTGACTGGGCATGCTTTATTGCCCCTGGGTGTGTGTGTGTGTGTGGATGCATATGTCTGCGTGTCTGCCCCGAGATGGACTGGTGACCTGTCCAGGGTGTTTCCTACCTCCTGCCCAGTAACCGATGGGATAGGCTCCAACACCCCCTTGCGACCCAGGAGGATAAGCAGCTTGGATAATGTGTGTTTACTCAATGTTCACTCAGCAAATAAATCTAAACAAAACAAGTCACAGAGAAATTTTCATTCACACCATACGGGTGGTTCATGTAATTGGTAGTGCTATTTAGTATGCTGGTGGCTCGAATGCTATCAGCACGCTGAGGAAGGCCATGTGCTTAAATATGTTTGATCTATGAGTTTAATAAACATTTTAGCAATTGTACGAGTTTTTAACTTTTTCTATTTGACTATTTGACATACACAGTAAAAGGTAAATCAGAGCTTGAAGCTCCTACATTGTTGCTACTGTTGTTTGCGTTTACTGCTAACACTAGATTCTCATCAGAAATTATGTGACCACACAAACTTAAATATTGTTGCCAATATACAAATCAAGCAATAGTAACTGGTTAAACCACAAACCAAAACACATTACAAAGCCGTCAGACACTAAAAGAAACACAATGGTTCCTATGGGGTTTTTCAGCAGGGATACATTCAAGAAACAAGGTTTGTTTTAGCCTAAAGCTTAATATTATGTTCAGTTTAAGCTGCTTAAGGTAAATTTTTATTCCAGCACATGTTATGTAAGTGTATGCATAAAGCCCCCTGTATTAAGGGTAAGTTAATTTAGCTATATGTCTACATAACCTGTTAGTTTACCTGTTAGCTGTAGTTTGCATTACACTGAATATGCATTCAACCCAAACTTCATCCCAAATGTATTTTAAACCCATTCATTTTCCATCCATTTTCCATCCATTTTCTAAACCGCTTCTCTGTCAGGATCGCGGGGGGTGCCGGAGCCTATCCCAGCAGTCATTGGGCGGAATTTTAAACCCACTGAAATTGAAATGTTGCCTAAAACTGGCTACAAAAAAAAAAAAAAACAAGTGTCGGCGCATGTGCTGAATGCCACTGGCTTGAAACTGCTGGCATGTAACTGTGGTTCTGTGGCTCTGCAGACAAATATTATTGGTGGGGGGAGAACCTTGTTCTATTATGTTCTATTATATGATGCGGCCAGGTTGGTGTTGCTCTGTGCCCATGCAGAAGCAACGTTGTAAAAGCCAATTAGAAAGAAACAGAGACTGAAACGTTGTTTAGAAAAAGGCTCATTTTGTATCTCCATGTCTAAAGCCAACAAGGAGAACAGAAAGCATGGATGCATATCTACATGAAACATCTACAAGTGTGAGGCGCTCTCCCAATGAGACTGGTCATTTTCCCACATCATATACTGATGAATGTATGTATTATCATGCACAAAGCATGCACACATGAATATAAATGATATTGCACAGTCTGCTATAAAACTAAGACAGCATTTCAGTGGTATCATCACACTGAGTGGGACATGTAATAAACCTGGGCTGTCTGTCTGTTACCGTACACTTTGTAGGGGGCTTAACGCAATGTTCTTCTAAGCTTTTCAGGGCTGCCTGTGCACCTGTAAAAATACCTACTTTATGAGGTTATTAGTTCATTTCAATGTGTAGAAATGTTTCCCCTCTGCCTCAGTTCCCAAAGTACCATAGAGGTTGACAACATAAACAGTTCGGGCTGTAATGCACAAATTAAGCAATTACACATGAGGGAATGACTCAGATCTTGCTTACCCCCTTTTAAGCCATTAAACACAGCACTCTGCTTTCTTTAACTGTTCACCATGAGCTAAGTGGCTGTATCACCAGTCATGGCTGTCACCACAGCGCTCCCTGCAGTTCGCAATCATAACTGCAGCATGCAAAGAGCAACAGGACCCCTGATCCCAGCAACTAAAAAAAACACCACCACCAAATCCTGTTTGTCCCACTCCCCCAGCTTATAACTCATGGCTGTGACGAGTGTGAGCTCCTGCATTTTTAACGAGGCCAATTCAGAAAAGACGCTGCTTCAGCAGTTTGTGCAAAGATTTATTTTATTAATGGCCTGAGCCTTGTTTTATGTTTGAAAGCACTAAATCATTCATCAAACAGAAAAGGAACATTGGCCACTAAAAAAGGAAGTCTGTCTGCCCAAACTGTCCATGAGTCTGTGTGAATAACAGAGAGAGAGGGGGAGATGTTTGGTAGAGACTCACAGTCTGGTACTGTACATGTCAAACCAGCGCTGGTTTGTGCAGAGACACTGGAAAAACTCAAACATTTCTATGCTACACTATATGAACAAAAGTATTGGGACACCTACACATTACACCTATAATAGCTTTTATGCCCCCCCTTTCTAAATACATAGGCACTAACATCGAGCTGGGCCCACCTTTGCTGCTATAACAGCTTGCACTCTTCTGGGTAGCTTTCTACAAGATTTTGGAGAGTGTCTGTGGGAATTTCTGCCCAATCATCCAGAAGAGCATTTGTGAGTCACTGATGTTGGACGAGAGGGCCTGACTCACAATATCCGTTCAAGTTCAACCCAAAGGTCTTTGATGCGGTTGAGGTCAGGGCTCCATGAAGGCCAGTCAAGATCTTCCACACCAAACTCACCAGCCCTGCCTTTATAGGCCTCGCTTTGTGCACTGGGGCTCAGTCATGCTGGAACAGACAAGGGCCCCAAACTGTTCTCACAAAGCATATAATTGTCCAAAATGCCTTGGTCTGCTGAAGTAGTGAGTTTCCCTTCACTGGAACTAAGGGTTCTAGGCCAAAAACAACCCCATATTATTATCCCTTCTCCACCAAACTTTATAGTTGGCACAATGCAGTCAGGCATGTAAGGTTCTCCTGGCATTCACCAAACCCAGACTCGTCGATCAGACTGACAGATAGAGAAGCATGATTCATCACTCCACAGAATGTTTCCACTGCTCCAGAGTCCAGTGGCAGCGCTTTACACCACTCCATCTGACGCTTCACATTGTGCTTAGTGATGTAAGGCTTGGACGCAGCTGCTCGGCCATGGAAACCCATGTTTTGAAGCTCCCGGCGCACAGTTCTTGTCCTGATGTTGATGCCAGAGGAGGTTTGAACCCTGCATTTAGTGAATCAGCAGAGCATGACTTATGCACTCAGCAACCCGCTCTGCAACTTTACGTGGTCTGACTCTTCGTGGCTGAGTTGCTGAGGTTCTAAACACTTCCACCTTTCAATACTACAACTCACTGTTCATATATGTAGGAGGGAAGAAATTTCATGAACTAACTTCTCCTTTTTAGTCTTGACTTCTTTCAGTTTTTTCCTCCCTGTGCTCATTGGGAGTTTTTTCTGCTGGGACCTGGTTCCTTTCAGTGGTTCTTCTTCATGCGCTTAGAGGACTTTTCCTTTTGAGCTGTCATTTCTATCAATGTTCCTGCCTTGGGTTTTTATGAAGTTTTCTCTTTTGAGTCTTGGTTCTTAGTGGTTCCTCTTCATGCTGCACCCACATTTCTGGACGAGCTGCTTTAGGACATTGTTGTCGAAATCACCTTAGAAACAAAACCAAACTGAACTGAATTCAGTTCATGTAAAATTGAGCATGCAGCATATATCAACTATAGCATCTTTAAAAGGTATACTAAGGATGAGGTTACACAAACCAGCATGGCAGCATTAGAATGATAGCCAGACGTCTGACTGTGTGACTAGTGCTTGTCTTACTTAGTTAAGAATAAGAAAGTAAATTGTGACTGAAGGGAGATATGGAGTTTGCACTTTGCAATGCTTTAATTAGAGAAGCTCTGAAATGCTGAGCAGCACCTTTAGAGAAAGGGAGCGCAAGCGAGAGAGACATCACATGAATCTCAGGTTAATGCCTGTGAAAGAGATAACGGTGACTAAGCACTGCAGCCTTCACATAATTCAATTCAGTTGACTTAATGAGATTTTTTGCTCTATAGGAATGCTGTGCCATTGTGTCAATCCACTTCAGAGTGTGGCTGTAGCGAAGGCCTCGCTTAACCTGCCCTTCATTAATCAACACTTCTCTCTCCTTCACTGCTGCTCAGGAACCAATGACATTTTCTACAGGGAGATTCACTCGAAAGAGACTCGAAGCTGGAGCATCCCAGCTTGTTCGAAGCTTCATATACTGATTGCTTCGTCCTACAGAGAGTTATTACAGGATATTCTGAGCCTCTTTCGAGTGAATCTCCCTGTACTATAGAGACAAAGGCGATTCTATTATTGACATAAGAGAATAGGAATTAACCACAAGGATCTAACCACCAGGACGTTTCACTCAAACTTTTGCCAAAGTCATGAATTCAAATGTATTTAAGAGTTGTGATGTATCTCTAGCTAGAATGTTGTCTGATACTAACCACATAAAATAAACACAGCATAACAACATGTCAAACAATGTACCAGTGGTCAATAACAAGTATTCATATCACTCACATTTTTGATATCAAACACACATGACTTCTCGAGATGTTCAGGTATGCAACACATATAGTACTGGGCAAAAGTCTTAGGCACCCAAGACACATTTTCAAAATCTATTTACTTGTGTAGTTTGTGTTTATTTGCTGAGAAAAGTGTAAATATTTGAATAAACAAATACATAAATACATACATATATATATATATATATATATATATATATATATATATATATATATATATATATATATACATATGGCTGTGAAGGTGTCAAGGAAAAATATGGACCCAAGAAATTCTTGTTACTTTTTATTGTTTTTATGTTTATTTGAATTATGAGTATGACTTTATTCTAATGTATATTGTGATAAACTCACTGCTGAGATAAATTGTTTAAAAATTTGCTTAGATGGCTACTAAAACTTCTGCACAGTACTGTATGCTATAGGTATATAACATTGCTAGGGTAAAAATGTAAGAGTTTATGAGCATAATTTACATATTTTGCCTGTAACATGCAAACTCCACTATTATTTTATTTGGAGCACTCACAATGTTGCTAGCAAAATCAGCAGCTTCCCAGCAGTTCCCAGTTTAGGCTACAGGCTCCATAGTTGCCTATATTAGTCATAAGATTAGAAATTAAAGCTGTATTTTGTTATCTACACATAACATACTACACCCACCATGAGGAAGTTCACTGTTAACTGGCATATTGATGGTATATGTAGCTAACATTATTAAGAAATCAGCAGCTACATTGGACTGTATTTTGTCTCATTAACTGTATGACAGCCTTTTATAGTGCATGTTTATATAATGTTACATAATGTGTGTTTTTCAGTAATCAGCAAGGACAGAAATGCAAAGGAGACAGAGAGAGAGAGAGAGAGAGAGAGAGAAAGGGAGAGAGATGTAAATGAAATAAAAGTAATTTGAAACTATCATTTGATTTGGCATGGGTTTCAATATGTATTCAATATGTATGAAAATAAGCGTTTACATAAATACACTGTATTGCCAAAAGTATTTGCTTGTCTGCCTTCACACGCATATGAAATTGAGTGAGATCCCATTCTTAATCAATAGGGTTTAATATGATGTCGGCCCACCATTTGCAGCTGTAACAGCTTCCACTCTTCTGGGAAGGCTTTCCACAAAGGTTAGGAGTGTGTTTCTTCCAGAAGCACATTTGTGAGGTCAGAAACTGATGTTGGACAAGAAGACCTGGCTCACAGTCTGCACTCTAATTCATCCCAAAGGTGTTCTATCGGGTTGAGGTCAGGACTCTGTCCAGGCCAGTCAAGTTCTTCCACACCGAACTGGCTCATCCATGTCTTTATGGACCTGCTTTGTGCATGGGTGTGCAGTCTTATTGGAACAGGAAGGGGCCGTCCCCAAACTGTTCCCACAAAGTTGAGAGCATAAAATCGTCCAAAATCGCAATTGCATTGCGCTTGGTGATGTAAGGCTTGGATGCAGCTGCTCAGCCATGGAAACCCATTCCATGAAGCTCTCTATGCTGTTCTTGAGCTAATCTGAAGGGCACATGAAGGTTGGAAGCCTGTATCGATTGACTCTGCAGAAAGTTGGTGACCTCTGCACACTATGTGCCTCAACATCCACTGACCCAACTCTGTCATTTTACATGGTGTACCACTTCATGGATGAGTTGCTGTCGTTCCCAATCGCTTCCACTTTGTCATAATACCGCTGACAGTTAACTGTGGAATATTTAGTAGCGAGGAAATTTCACGACTGGACTTGCACAGGTGGCATCCTATCACGGTACCATGCTGGAATTCACTGAGCTCCTAGAAGCGACCCATTCTTTCACTAATTTCACTAATGTAGAAGCAGTCTGCAGGCCTAGGTGCTTGGTTTTATACACCTGGGGTCATGGAAGTGATTGGAACACCTGAATTGAATGGTTTGGATGGGTGAGTGAATACTTTTGGCAATATAGTGCAGTTAAAGTTTTAATAAAATAAAATTATACAGGGCAGAATTTAAATCAGGTTATGGAACAGTAGTAACAGTTCATGGAGGAATGGAGAGATGGGGAAGGAACAAAATAGGTGCATAACAATCATGGATGGGTAAAAAGGAGCAATGATTCTGTTAAAAAAAACAATAAAGGAGAAAGAGTTGGAGTAACTCTCATAGTTGGCAGTTATTTTATTCATTGTGATAATAAAGATCATATTTTTGCAAAAATGACCTCACTAAAAATCTAATCCTCGTTATGGCCCTGGCTGCATCATGTGCAGTTCATTGCTAAGAGACTGCATGATTGAAATCAAAAGTGTTGATTTTTGGCACTCAGATTGGTTAGCAGAATGCAGAGCCAATAGCACTTACACTCAGAAACTGTTTGTTTCTTACACACAGGAAGAACATCATTATTCAGCGAAAAGCATTCTAGGGTTTTTCAGTTAAGCAGGGCATTGAAATTGGGCCCTATACTGTACACATACTCTTTTTTCATACTTTCTTTAGTCTAGCTTTTATTGTCTGTCTGTTATAGTTACTTTTCCCTTATGTTAAAATGCAGAGTGCCCACTACCTGATCACATGGCTAGCAGATGTCTACCTCAGTGTTTCCAGGCTTACAATAGAGTTTGTTCTTGTTCCTAGTAATAGCACAAACAGCTACTTGTATGGGTTTATAACAGAATGCCTATCGTCCTCTTTATATGCACAAACAGCCGCTTGTATACCTCACAGCAGAATGTATGTTGTCCTGATATAATCCTTAACGGATGAACCAATAGTTGCAGAGAAAATATTCGGTATACAGTCCAGCTTGGGAAACATGTTGGTCAGACTGGCTTTGTGGTCAGGATAGACAGGGACCTTCATTCCTTTAATCAGTGGCATAATAATAAATAGTATACATTTAACATGAAATGTGGCATCTCCAAAGGTTATGGCACATTTAATATGCTTTTTTACCAATAATAAATTCGTTAAATTAAGTTAAAATAAATTAAGTCTGGGAGGAGGAGCATGGCAGAGGCAAGAAGTCTTGGTGTGACCCTGGATGGCCAGTTATTGTTCTCGAATCACATCGCGAACCTGACTCGGTCATGCAGGTATCTACTGTACAACATCCGGAGGATCCGACCCTTCCTCACCCGAGAGGCCACCCAGGTGCTAGTGCAGTCTCTGGTCATCTCAAGGCTTGACTACTGCAACTCACTCTTGGCTGGTCTTCCCATGCAGACCATCAAGCCTCTGCAACTCATCCAGAATGCGGCAGCACGGCTCGTCTTCAATCTGCCCAAGTTCAGCCACGTCACCCCATTGCTGCGCTCCCTTCACTGGCTTCCTGTAGCTGTGCGCATCAGATTTAAAACCCTAGTGCTTGCCTACAAAGCCAAAAATGGACCAGCCCCTACCTACTTGATGGCAATGGTGAAATCTCGAACTGTACCACGAGCCCTTCGAGCTTCGAGTACAGCTCGGCTTGACCCGCCATCCTTCAAGGTGCACGGAAGACGAGCGTCGAGAATGTTCTCTGTACTGGCACCCAGGTGGTGGAATGAACTCCCACTGGCTGTCCGAACAGCAGAGTCTCTTGCTGTATTCAAACGCAGACTGAGGACACATCTCTTTACACAGCACTTAAATGAGCACTGAACTATAAGCTGCACTTATTTTATTTATTGTATTGTATCTTATTGTTATTGTATTGCATTGAATGGCACAGAGTTCTACGTTCAACTCTGTTTCTTTTTCTCTTGGTGTCTGCAGTGACATATCTGTTTCTAGCAGTATCTGAGCTCAGGACTGTCTTTTTCTCTTAGCTATTGGTAACTAGCAAAGATACTTTCTCTATATTGACAAAGCACTTCTTGTAAGTCGCTCTGGATAAGAGCATCTGCTAAATGCTGTAAATGTAAATGTAAGCATGGCTGAAACCTTTCCTTCTTCCAGACTAATGCCCCATAAATTCACATCCTCACCTTCTGTTCCTGTGACAAAGTGTTCACAGGCCACCCCATCTCCTCCCTGCTCCTCGGTCCTGCATCAGTCCTGCTACAGCTATGAGGGGAATCTGGCACTACAGCTCCAGTTCTCAGTTCTTAGAGTTCTCCCCCCTCCCTCAGTCCATCTTCCCTTATAGTACCACCGTGTTCTAAACTCACAAAATAGAAATTGTGCACTATACCAGGTGACCAGGTGGTACTCAAATTTGCTTACATATGTATCTATATTGGTTAAAAATGTCCAGCCAACAGCATCCTGTGGTCAGCGACCAAAGATGAAGGACTAGAGGATGACCAATACAAACTGTGCAGCAACAGATGAGCTACTGTCTCTGATTTATATCTGCAAGGTGGACCAGCAAGGCAGGAGTATCTAATAGAGTGGACAGTGAGTGGACAAAACTCCAGCAGCACTATCCAATCCACTCGTACCAGCACAACACACACTAACACACCACCACCACGTCAGTGTCACTGCGGTTCAGAGAATGATCCACCACACAAAAATTACCTGCTCTTTGGGGGTCCTGACCACTGAAGAACAGCGTAACAAAGTCTGCAGAGATACAGATGGACTACACTCTGTAATTGTAGAACTACAAAGTGCACCTATAAAGTAGGTGGAGTTGATAAAGTGGACAATGAGCATAGAAACAAGGTTTTAAAGAAAAGAGGACCATCTCTTATTATCATGTTCTACTCACAAAATAAGTAGTACAAACTTAATTTATTAAATAATGTCTATATTAATCAAACAGAACAGGCTCTTTTTCTATCTTTCTATCTTCTATCTTTTCTATAACAGAACTTTTTCTATCTACGATGCTTTTACAACCAATAAGTGAACTTTGCTCATAAGAAACTCTTCAGTAACGGCATATTCACATTAGCATTCACATCTCACCCACTCTAAGTCCACTCTTGATTTATTATGTAATAGAACTCCATTAAAAACATTAATGGTCATTATTACCCTGCTGTGAATTTGAATTTCCCTTTTAAGTCATTCTCCTTCTGACCTTCAACCTATCATTACCATTCATCACTGAGAGACACGCAGGCACCTAGTTCCTCCAAAACCACACATATGACTCTTAACACGGTGGCCATCAGAGTAAGGAGGGTGACATTAAAACCGTTCTGATACAGATTACTGAATGCGGAATACTGAATACCTTTTAACAAATGTGATCTGTGAGCTATTGTAAGAAATGCAACATAAAATGTATTGTAATTTACTGGCAGCAGAGTTTAGTAGTTAATTGTAATGTTGTCCAGGTTGTTACTGTAAATCTACAGCACTAATAACAATCAGTAGTTTACTGTAAAATAAAAAACTGCAATTTTTACAGTATGATAAGAGTGACATCATTAACTGATTAGATTCCATTCGCTGTTGTCAGAAGAAAACCTTGTATCTTCAAAATGGCAACTTTACAGGAGAAGGAAAAAACACGCTTTACTTTTATTGTAAGTCAAAGGAACCAGACATTTTTACCAAGTGATTTTGGGTCATTACTTTTGGGCTGTAAAGGACAACAGACATTTAGTAATTTATCTTTAGTAAAGGTAATGGTTCTATTTAGAGCCAAATCAAATCACATTTATTGTCACATCACATTTACACAGGTGGAAAGTGAGTGAAAAGCTTAGGTGTGTAGCCCCCATATAAAATTTAAATAATAACAAAAAATATATAAATATATAATAAGAACAAGCTATATATATATATATACACTCTGAATATACACATATACACAATATACACTATTACTGCACTATTCCAATGTACAGTTTTACAGTAATAAGTTATGGAATAAAACTATGAAATGTGCTGCTGTTCACATTCCGTATGTGCAGTTAGTCTGAGGTAGATAATAAATGAGATGGAATGAGGGGACAAAATACTCATATAAAAATTTTCCGGATTGTACAGGATTTGGATAGAACCATTTCTTGATTATTTGGTTCTTCGCATGGTGAAATGGTTCTTCAGATTAATGGAGAACATGTTGTTTATGGTTCTATATAGAACATTTTGGAAAATGGTTCTATTTACCCCCAAAAAGTGTTATTCTATTGTTACAACCTTTTTGGTGCTAAATCATTCATAAACCATTCTCTTTACTAAATAACCCTTGACGAACCATCTTTTTTAAGAGTGTAAGACAAAGATATTGTCCATTTTTAAGTCCTCAGTCAGGATCTAATAAATTGTTTCTTCATGTCCCGCTTAGAGTTCTGTAGTCTAGTTTAAGCTGCTTTTTGAGATGGACAGCATGCGTGACGAGTCAAACCTTTTGAGATTTGTGACAAGTTGCTGAAAGACAACAGACAACAGAGATGGAGGAGTGAGCTCATGCCTGCATGAAATCACAGGGTGCATAAAGTAATGTCACATTTTTGTCATCAGAAAAATTGTGCTTAGTATGAAAGTGTGTTTTAAATGCAATCCTGCTAGTAATCACTTAATCTTTCTGTATCTGTAATCTGATTACTGCCTTATTTCTGTTACTGGACTCCACACAAAGAGTCTACCATCAGTCTGGTGTAATGCTAAAAGTGTTTTTCTCTATAACACATATAATTTTGTTAAACATTACATGAAGTACCCTAAAGAACCTCTTTAAAGTTTACCAACGGTTAACTGGTTAAGTGTCCAAATACTTTTTGGGGCCTCTGTCTGTTGCAAAATAGTATAAATCCAGATACATAGCATCAATAACATTCCATTAAATGCAATAACTTTCCATTAAATGTAAAAAAACTGCTTTTTCAAAGTTTTTCATGTTTTATGCCATAGTCCACAGTCAATATTCATGTCAGATCTTGTGGTAATAATAATGACATGCTTGAACTCCCCACCATCCTGCTTCTTCACACTAGTCACATATTCTTTCACTTAAAAGGCAGCATGCCATTTCACACTGCGATAATCAGGAGGACTTGGCCATCTGGAAATAAGAGAACGCTCAGAACTCTCCGTTCCCTGGCTGATTTAGGCCCAAATGTTCATTTTCTCATCTCTCGCTTTTCTTTTGCATAAACAAGATTCGTTAAAGATCTTACAGTCATAAAAAATTAACTGGGGTTTGTCCTGTGCTGTTCCTACTGTAGTTTTCAGTAACAAAGCACTATATATGGTTCCTTCAATGCATCTGGTTAAATATTCATGACCTGCCCTGAATTTCATTGTGTTTAATAAGCAGAGGGGAACATTCCTCCCATTTAAGATAAAGCAGTGTTACCACAGAAGAGAACACAGGCAGAAGGGAAGCAACATCATCGCAGGGGAGTCAAATCGGCCCCAACAAACAGATTAAAATCCAAATTAGCATATTTCTCAGGTTGTTGGTCAGTGAGGAATTCAGTGAATTTGGTGCCAAAGTTGGAAATGAGGCCTCTTGAGGCTCTGGGAAAACTGTGTACACTGCAAAATAAATGTCTTGGGAAGTACTTTTACATTTATGGCATTTGTTCTTACCCAGCAACTTCTTATTTGACCATTTTTTACACAGGTAGGCAAAATTAGTGTTAGGAGTCTTGCCCAAGGGCTCTTATTGGTAGAGTGTAGGGTGTTTACCCAGGTGGGGATTGAACCCCAGTGTACAGCATAGAAGGCAGAGGTGTTACCCACTACACTATATCAACCACATATATAGAGTGAATGGGCATACATTTATAAATGTTTTGGTTTTTCATGACAACCCAATTACAATTCAAAATGGGGTTTTTGCTGCTTTATTTCCATATATGGGGTGTATGGACTGAGGAGTGAACAATATGTTCTGAAACATTTAACAGTGTTTACATGCTACATTAATGGCTATTATTTCAACAAAAGCAAAGAAAGCGTGTTTTCCATGACACCTGACAGTATGTCTAACTTGTATTTTTATGGTCACTTTGGCGTAATGGGGCCCTAAGCGACTGCAAACATTTGCCTAGTGAAGAGACCACCCTTGTTGCTATTGGAATAATGCCAAAGCTCACCTATTTAAACTCTTTAAAGTATTTAAAACCTTTTTTTTAATGTCAGCACTCACCAGCACCCAGATCTTTCAAGTTCAAGTGGTTAAAAGAGTCTCAATCTGAGCTTTTAAGAATAAGCCACAAAGAAAAGGAATAAAACTGTCAAAACATAATTTATGCAAAACCTGCTCTTCATACCAAGGAAGGTACAGTATACTGATGAACATGAAGCTGTCAAAGCCGAATGTACCCAAAAATTTTCAAATGAACCAAATTATGCCAGTGAAACCTTTACAGGTGTTTTTCTTACTTAATTGATTGTCTTACTTGAGAATCCTCCTACTGTAAGAAATTCTGACTGCTAGCGTAGCCACTGGTGTACACACTTAAAAATGATGGTTCTTCAAGAGTGCTTTAGTAAAGAAACTGGTTCTATATAGAACCAAGAGCACTTAAACATGATTAAATGGTTGTTTGCATCATGAAGGCATTCTTCACATTGATAGAGAATGTGCTGTAGATGGTTCTGTATCTGTATACTTGTGCTTTATACAATGGAAGAAGTCTTTTTGGTGCCATACAGAATCTTTATGGTTCATATATTGAACCATATAAAACACATTTTCCATCAATCTGAAGAACCATTATATGATGTAAAGAACCCATTCATGATGTAAAGGGTTCTCTCAGTGTTTATGGTTCCTTATTCTCCAGGGTATTTTGTTTTAGTTTAAATCCCTTAAATTAACAGAAAATGTTTTTGATCTACACACATATTGCTATATGTTTATAGTTTATAGCCCAAATTTGGGGAAAAACTTTCAGTAGAAAAAAAAATGTGAATTCAGTGACATCACATCTATTTGACTGGAAAGAAGACAGTTATAGTCTCATATGACACCCTTGTTTTGAATGTATCTTATGAAATATGAAAGTTGAATATGACGAAGTGCGTTTTGGAACCACCGGTGGTCTCAAGGAGTTGAAGAGGATATAGAACCATTTTGTTTACCAAAGAACCCTTGAAGAACCTTTTTTAAGAGTGTAGGCTTAAAGGGGAGTTTGGCCAATTCTTCAGTTTCTGCATAAACAGTTGAGACGTAAACAAAATGGTTTGGTGTGAAATTGTTCATTGTTAAGGAACCCAATGACTCAGATTTCTTCACAGTAGTGGTGACAGAAACCAGGAGTCACAATGTCTGCAACACAAATATAGCCATTTTATTTACTGTCCAAAACCTGTAACATGGAGCGATGAGGAGGCTGAGAAAAGCAAGATTTATTCGGGTCAAATCTGGGGTCATGGTCAAAACAGTCCAGGTTCAGGGAAATACGGAAATAAGGAGGGACAGATATGCCGAAAATGAACTGGATAAACAAACAACAGGGAATGGAAAGTGAAACACCATACAACACAAACAATACATATGCTTCAAACAATACATCCAACATATCAAACAAAAACCAGCACTAGACTAAGGAAAACAAGGGGGTTACATACAACAGTGATAACAAAGGTTCACAAGACACAGGTGGAAAACAGGTGCTAACAATCAAGGGCAGAGACAGAAAACAAGGGAGCCGGACTATCAAAACAAAGAAAGCACATGACAGGACTAAAAGGTAAGCAAAAACACATGAGGATTGGGAGGGGCCAATCGTGACAAAACCAGCAGTGAACCTACATGTGTCTTCTGTACATCTCTACCCTGAATGGAGTTTAAAAATGACATTTTAGGCCAAAAACTCTCTTCAAAAATGTCTCAAGCATCAGACGGTGTATTCATAACCATTTCATGTACTACCTTTCTGTGAGGGAGCTTTTAGCACTAAACTCTCTACACATCTGGTTCCCATCACCACCACTGTGAACAATTCTGACTTGGTAAGTTTCTCTAAAACTGTGTATTTCTGAATGGCTCTGCTTGCATTTGTTTACATCTCAACCATTTAATTATGCAGCTATTTTGAAAAATTGGTGGAATTAATATTTAATTCCTATCTGGGAAACTGAACCCCAGAGTTATGTGATTGGGCACTCATTGAAGTTTAGGTTTTCCTCATCTTTTTAACCAATACACCCCTGGCTGTGGCACCACTGTACACATGTTTACAGCAGTTAGAGCAATGGTTAACTGTTTTTTTTATTCTGGCCAGTGTCCCTTTAATTGACCATTCACATTTCAGCAGAAGGCAAGATGTCCCTAATCTTTTGATGGGCAAAGCTTTCATTCTGACCACACCTCTTCTGAAGATGTGTAAAGACACACATACACAAGACTTCAAGTCTCTACTGTATTTCCGCTACATTAGATTCCTTATGTTTCTGAGAGACTCATTAGCCGGAGTCATTTGTCATGAGGCAGGTATGTCTAAGTGATGTCGGCGCCCTCTCAGGCTGAATGAACACGGACGCTGATGCCGCGTGCCTTTTTCCGACTATGAGGAGCATCTCATTTGCAGAATGCCGTGTGTGATGGATTAGAGCCTTTGTGTTATTAGACCATGTGTCCAGACTCAGCTGTCCTCCATAAATCTTCTCCTGCCTGATTTCACACCCACATTTGCGCAGATTAGACATAACTGTGAACGCAGAGGACGTTTCCAGCTTATTTTGGGAGATGGCATTACTGTTACTTCTGCTTTTCACCAAGGCACTGGCATAGCTGAACTACAGTACAGCTTGAAATGTGGAATGATGTGTTGCTATAAAAAGGTTGCACCTGAATTCTCTTTAGCTGAAAATAGGATCTATGTTAAAGGGGAATTCTACTATTTTTTCAAAATTTGTGCAATTCAGAGTGGTTTGATGTGAAATGCTCCGGTTTAGAGAAACGTGCCACCAGAATCATTCACAGTGCTGGTGATAGGAACCAGAGGTCTGAAGAGTTTAAAGGGGTATTCCACCTATGCTTTTACACTTCTGCATAATTCAGTGGTTGGGAGGTAAACAAAGCTGTTCTGAGTAGTCTGGTGTGAAATCACTGTAAAGATTCAGATTTCTTTACAGTGGTGGTGATGGGAACCAGGGGTCACCATGTCTGCAACACAAATACAGCCATTTAATTTACCATCCAAAACCACCAGTGAACCTACATTTGTCTTCTGAGTTTTATATGTAATGTTGATGAAGGTTAAATAGTGGTAAATCTGAAAAAAAGATGTTTTCTTTAGGGACTATTTTGCCTGTTGCACCTTCCGCCACGCACTGACTAAAATAAATTGATAAAAAAAACATTTAAAACTTTATCAAAAAAAATATCATAAACCAATGTGTTATGTGTTAGATATCAGGCAACATATAAGTAATCATTTCATGTGATAAATTTCGGGGAGGGGGCTTTCAAAGTCATTAAACTCTTCAGACGTCTGGTTCCTATCAACACCACTGTGAACAGTTCTGACTGGACAGGTTTCTCTAGAACAGAGCGTTTCACATCAAACCTTTCTGAATGGCTTTGTTTACTCACCCATCTAAACCATTTAATCATGTAGAATTTTTTAAAGGGTGGAGTTCCCCTTTGTTGCCTCTGAATGCTACATTACAAAACATTTTTACATTAACTGTTTATGGAAATATGCTCTGATGCCAGCATCACTGTTTTAGAATAGTTCCGAGATGAGATTTTGGTCTAAAATGTTTTTTTTTACCAATTCATGGTGGAGAAGTACATGCAGGTTGTTGTTTGCTACAATGGAATATGATTAAAATGCACCTAAAGAAAAGACTTTGTTTACATCTTACATCAAATTGCACAGATTTTCTTGAAAAATCCGTCTTTACAGTTTTACAGAATTGTGCTGTTTTTATCATTTTAGCATTTAGCATTTCTTTATTTCTTGACATTGAAATAAACAGAAAGTTAGAAGGAGAAACTCAAACACGTTGATAAAGAATATAAAAATAAGGAGGAATATAATTCAATGAATTACTATGTGATTGAATATGTAACATGTAAATACATAATTGCATTTAAATAAGTAGCAAAACACATAACTTCCTAACACATATGCTGTATGTAACTTACTCAACTCTTCTTGTCCTTTAACAGTTGTGTTTCCAAAGAACTTTAGCAGCACAATATAGTATAATGTTAAAAATGTATATACTTTTATTTTTTGGCCCTCAGCCAGCCACAAGCATTACACTTTGGCCCCCCAAGACAAAACGTTTTGACACCCCTTTATGCAAATCAATCACACACATATGCAAAAGTTTGGGCACCCTGGTAAAAACTAGGTGAAAACATCCTCTGCATAGAACGTACTGCTACATATTTTAATGCACTGTTACTGTTTATTTGCCTAATTTATCATTAAATAAAACACAAAATGTGGCATGTGCAAAAGTAATGGGACATTTTATATTTTATGTTTTTCCAATACATTAAACTCAGAAAATAAACAGAAATTGTACTCTAAAATTTGAAAAAAAAAAAAGACATGTTCATGTTTGTTCATTGTAGAGGATGCACTCTATAACTTATTTTCATAAGTAAATCATCAAAACACATCATTTGACCAGGAGTGTTTAAGTTATTTTTTTGCATTAAACTGTATCATATGATGCTTCAGTGAGTTTCATTCTAAACAGCCGTTTACACCATAAAACACTGTATGGCTGTGAATTTGCTTATGATAATTATTAGTTACACACTTACTGCCTGTGAACTTGCCTGCTTATGATAATTTGCACAATTAACTGCTTTAAATGATCTCTATCATCTCTATTACATAAACATAGAGAATTTGCTCAGGAGGGCTGGCTAAACTCTTATACACGCCTGGCCTAATGAACAGTGGAACATCTCAGTGCTTAGCAAGAACTGCAGTTCAGCGAGCTCTGAGTGAGCGATCTTTAAACATCAGTGAGGATGTGGTGTGCAATTATCTTCATCAGCAGAAATCCCAGGCACAGCGTTTTCATTTAATAGGAAAGCAACGGCCTTAGAAATGTGCTCTGTACCTTCTTTAATAGTCTAATTATGCTATAATGACTTCATTGGCCATTTAAAACCCCTGATTTCCCTCATATCTCTCCGTCTCTTCCCACCGGGCTTTGAAATATCATATCGATCATTGGAAATTCTCCACACTCTTTCTTTGATTAGCCTTTTGTAACTATTTATTCCCCCCATCAACTCTATCAGCTCAATAAACACTGCTGTAAACTTAAACCATCGATTGTCCCCTCTAGCTCTTGTCGAGACACAATTAGAGCAGTTGTTTTGAATGAACAGGGGAAGCGAGGAGGGGAGAACGGTCTAATTTTGTCAGCCCAGGTGAACCTGAGGTTTAGACCCATGAGCATGTGATGTGTGGTAGGTTACAAAGTATAAATTATTCATCACAGTGGCATCTAGATCGGATCTGAACATGATATGAATGCACGCAAATTTCACTGACAGTTTTGTTATTTCTCGGTTCCATCTCTGCTACATCTGTCAAAGTCACATCTGGTAGAAGTGCATGTAAATTTCAGCATAATATTTTGAAAGCCTGAAAAATGCCTGACATGCAGTGAAGTATCAAAATCATTGTCAATGACATTAATACTGTCAGCAATAACAGTAAAAATGGAAAGCAACAATAATACTAATAACTAATAAGTTATATACGACCTCATCAGAAGATGTTCTACTGGTTTTTAAACTAGAAAATTTTACTCTAGAGACTGTTGTTGCGCCATGGTGAGAGACAAATAGCCATGTTTACACCGAATGTAGTGATGATTACATACAGTGGTGGACAGTAACTAAGTAAATGTAATTTGTTACTATACTTAAGTAGTTTTTTTGTATCTGTACTGAAGTTTTTCCATTTTAGGCGACTTTTTACTTTCACTCCACTACATTTAAAAGTCTAATATCTGACTTTTTCACTCCACTACATTTCATAGTGAGATATCTGCCTTTTTCCTCCACTACATTTTGAGAAATCCGTCATTCCTTTTGGTTTCTGTGTGTATAAAAACGTAACTTGTCAAAACGAAACAAGCACAAAGCAAGAGCACCAATCAGGGCACAGCGGTCACTTTGTTTAGAGCTGGTTTTGACCTGTTGGTCATACCGACCCAGTGCAGCACACGGTTCAACATCAGCACAGCACCGTAAAATTTTGGGAGAGTCTGTTCAACATAAATGATGAACTAACCTGACTTTGTGTAAATAGAGAACAATATAGAAATATGTCCACATATGCAGTCGTGACTGACGCGGCTTTTTTCTGAATTTATACAAACACCATTTCATTTTACAGTAAATTAGTTTGGGCTGGTTTTTGTTTATGAACAGAGACCTACAGATCAACATAGTTAAGGAAATTTTGTTTTTATTCAGTTTTTATTCAACTTAAACTTGTAACAAAGTTGCATAAGTTAATCAATCTTTTTATACTTTTACTTTTGATACTTAAGTACATTTGAAGGCAAATACTCCTGTACTTTTATTCAAGTGGAGGTCTAAAGGGAGGAACTTCTACTTTTACTGGAGTAATATTTTACCTTGGGTGTCTCTACTTTAACTCAAGTACATGATTTGTGTACTTCATTCACCACTGGTTACATGTTAAATTTTGGTTAGGGGGTCCCCCTAATCATTGTCACCAACCAATCATCACAATGGCAGTATATGGCAATATCACTGCAGAACAAGTATTTTATTCCTTTCCTGCAGCCCTAGTTGCTCCTGCTGACAAAACCTTCCAGAAAGTCTCATTTTCTGACAGGTTTCTGTTCACAGTTCAAAAAGAACCACCTTCAAGCCTCCTACTTCACATCAACTGATCTCAGCTGACGCCAAGATCCGAACAACGGCGATGGAATGATGACGCTGGCTACTCCTCGTCGTTTCATGTTAATCATATTACTATTGTCCTAATCTCACAGTAACCTCCCACAGAGTAACTCTGCCAAGCACAGCGGCTATAAATACGAGCAAGAAGGAACATGAATATCCACAAACAGCCTACTTAATCCTGCCTTCCACAAAAGACAGATTTTCAAGGCCTTGTCTGATGAAAATCCAGTTACTCACACAGTCTGCTGAACAGAACTAAACCACATAATTCATATTCATAAGTGCGCTGAATTGTGAATTGTCGTGTTTCTCCACTGTGGCTTCATTGTGCTTGCGTATATGCTGAGGACAAACTGCTACTCTCAGATTTGTGTGATTAGATGTGATTATTTTAGTAAGCGAAGTATGAACATTTAACCTGGAAATGAATAAAGAAATGAACAAAAGACTATGCTTTGCATATCATGTTGTATTCCTTTACTATGTTTATGGCTGTTTATGTTTAATATGATCCATTTTTTCCCATCTGAACAGACAGGCCCAAACCATAAGGCTTATTGAGACACTTTCCTTGAACCCTACTGCATTACACTGACATAACCATGCTGCAAACATGTCATTGCAGATGTCAGGACTTGTCGTGAGAGGATTTGTTCAGTTATATAACAGTGTCATGTTAGCATTACTGGAACTGTCTGTGACAAGGAGCGATGAGGCGGACGCATGCGCTGAGAAAAGCGAGTTTTATTGAGGGCAAATCCAGGGTCATGGTCATAACGGTCCAGGTTCAAATAGCCAACACAGAGAGATCAAGAGTCAGACATGACAAACAGAAACACAGAATCCAAACAATGGCAAAACTTCAAACAGTACATACAAACATCCCAAATAGCACATCAAAAAATACATACACCAAACATAGACCAACACAGACCCGGGCAAACATGTCCTTATGTCACAGGGATGACGAGGGACAGGTGGGAAACAGGTGGGAACAATCAAGGGCGGAGACAAGAAACAAGGGGGCAGAACCGGGAGGAAACCAAACAAAGAAGCACATGAATATGTAAATAGAAGCACATGGAGGAGTGGGAGGGGCCAATCCTGACACTGTCAATGGAGATGACATAATATTTTATGTCATGACACTGTTATATCCCTGAACAAAATGGGTAATGACAACCCATAACAGCTTATGACATCTGCCACGATGTGTTTATGACATGGTTGGAGAAATGTGTTGTCGGCTTAATGAATGTGAAACGTTGGTGGTGGGTTTTCTAGCTTTGTAGACAAGAATAATTCCATAGGCCCACAACTTACTGATGAAGACCAAACAATTTGGCCACTGGTGTTTTTCTAGGAATATATATATATATATATATATATATATATATATATATATATATATATATATATATATATATATATATATATGAGAAGCAGCCTGCAGATTTGTGCATCTATTCACCACCTATCCTTCACCAGAACAATGGAGTCTACAGCTCTGTAAAAAATGATGCTTATCTTTTGAACTTTGCAGCTTATCGAGTAAGTGACCTTCTTAACTTAAAATTTTGAATTCATTGAACATCAAATAATAAACTATATAGACAAAAATACTGGTACACCTACACATCACACCCACAGGAGCTTTTGTGGGTTTAGTTAGTGTAGTTTGGTTGGTCAACACTAAGAGCAAGTTTGCAGCGAGAATAAGAGTACTTCTTTTGGCAGACGTAAATGGCCTCCTCCTGGGGTTAAGCAATAAAACAAGAAAGCAAAAAAGGACTTTGGAATTATAAATGGATTAAGATTTATTGAATGTGTTTACACTGGCTGGCTGTTGGTTGTTGTATGTTATGTTGTTGTGCACTTCCTGCAATCAACCAATCAATCAATCAATCAAACCACATGACGAAATGGCCTCTTCTGCATCTCCCATGGAAATGCCACGATATGTCATAATCAAAATCTGATATTTTATTCTTATTTTTAAACATTATTATGCTCAAACAAAAAACAGCAAGATTGCAGGAAAGTTAGTTAGTAAGCTAATGAATAAACGTCACACTTTAATTTCCTATAATCATTTTGGACATCGTTTTTTTTTTTTTTTACAATCTGCGTAAAGCTTCACAAGCTGGCTTTTATTTTGACGGAGAAGTCAAGTGACTTTCCAGCATGTTGTCATGTGAGGACGTATCATGTGACGCCCGTGTGGCTCTGTTTGAGGCAGTTGCTGAGGCGCTTCCTCGCCGAGTGGAGGCAGAAATGTGGTCCAGCGTTTGTATTTGGCTGTTTTTTTGTGCTTTCACACCGGGATCGTCTGAGAAGTTAAACCTCGGTTAGTAATGATCGTGTCGTTTATCCTGAACTCAGAACGAGCAGCTTAAACCGCCGTCAGGTTCCTTTGACTGAGGGCGCCTTCATGCGGAGCTTCATACGGTGGTTTAAAAAAAAGTTAGCGAATGATATTACGTTCCCTCGCAAAATATATGCTCGTAAGTCAGCGAGCAAACGTGGGACCAGAGTTGTCCACCGACATTGCCTGCGTTAGAGCTTTGTTTTTAGCATAGCTAACGTCAAAATCAGTTTTCCCAGCTTCGCCAGTCTGTGCTGGGTTTATTCAGCTGTTCTGCTCTGCAGTGTCTGTGAATGTAGCTGTTACTGTACGAGGACTCGGTCTCAGTCACAGCATAATCATGTTTGAGAAACGACACCATTTCTTCATACTTCAATCCAAGATCAACCTTGATGGTCAGCCTGAACTACTGATGACCCCAGGGTAAAAGGTTGGACCCCCTTTTGCCTTCAGAACTGCCTTAATTCTTCATGGCATACTTTCAACAAGTTTGAGTTACTGTTGTCTTTCTATCATCTCGAACCAGTCTGCCCATTCTCCTCTGACCTCTCACATCAACAAGGCATTTTCGTCCACACAACTGCTGCTCACTGGATATTTTCTCTTTCGGACCGTTCTCTGTAAACCCTAGAGATGGTTGTGCGTGAAAATCCCAGCAGATCAGCAGTTTATGAAATACTCAGACCAGCCCGTCTGGCACCAACGACCACGCCACATTTAAAGTCACTTATATCACCTTTCTTCCCCATTCTGATGCTCGGTCTGCACTTCAGCAAGTTTCCTTGACCACCTCTACGTGCCTAAATGCACTGAGTTGTGGCCATGTGATTGGCTGATTAGCTATTTGTGTTAACAAGCAATTGAACAGGTGTATGTATGTACCTAATAAAGTGGCTGGTGAGTATGTAAAAGCTTTGCCTTCAAGTCGAACTCATTCTGCTTCATCTACTGAGCTCACAGCTTTTGGTTGCAGAGTTTGCATTAGGCTTCTGAATCAGGTTGAATCTCGGTGATATGAAAACATCCAGGCAGTTGAGTTCAGGTTTATGGGGAAAAAGTTACTCATGGAATGCCTACTAGAGCCACGCCTTTAGAGAAATGCTTTTTGATTTCTTTCTGTTTTATTGAGAATCATGAGAATAAAGTCAAACTTTCTAGAGTAACCGTATTGCCAGGATGTTGACAAGAAACTTAAATAAGTGATCATCGACAGGGGCAATATTACTTTTAAAATAAATTCCTGAACACAATCTTTCCTAAATTTCCTTCGGGATCAATAAAGTATCTATCTATCTATCTATCTACAGAGGTTTTTTTGTTGCTGGAAGTAAAAAATATAGTCTTGGCCATACATGTTTAAAAGAATATAGAGAGCTGCCAGAAGTAGACATTCAAATTCATGGCCTCCCCTTTGGAAGAGATAACCATAGGAGACGGATCTGAAGTACTAAGAATAAAAACATAACATGCATCACACACACGTCGTCTTTGGCGTCAGAGATTCCAGCCAATGAGGGGGTGATCTGACGTCACCAAGGTGTGTTGTTGCTCATGGAGTAATTGGAAAGCAACTGTAGCGCCTTGCTCCAATGAGATTTTAATGTCATGTGACGTGGTGATTTTTTGCAGCACCTGCGATATTGGGATCGTAATTTCTAACCAGCATGCATCACATTAAGTCAGCGCTGTGCAAGGCCACATTAAGTCGACTGCAACCAGTGTTCTCTACAGATTTGGCTACTGCAGCTTGGTGTACGCAACCGTGGAAGACATGTTTTGAAGTATTGGACACATATTTAAACCCATTTCATTTTCTCCTAAAATTCTTCTCAGCTGCCACGGTTGCAATTTTTGCTGAACACAAAAAAGTGTTTACCGTACTACTATCTCCATTGAAATAATCATTTTGCTGTGGTTTGTCAGGGCTAAACACTCCCAGATTTCTTGCTAGTACATTAGCTCCTGTTGTCTACACTGAACATGTTTTACTTTGTTTTACTTTTATTTTTTAGTTGCTGAGCTCTGTTTTGTTTATCTGTTAAACATTTTTGCCAGTCTTGGTAAAGATGAGCAAAAGAGGCATAGGAAAATTCAGTTTTCCACTTGAAGTTGCACTCAGACCCAAGAAAATTTGAACCCTCAGTAAATATGTTGGCACAGCAAGATTTCCAGTCTTCTTTAAATGAATCCGCTCACATACGGTCACTTGTGATTGAGCTGCTTGCATGTATTTACATTTTTATATCACTTTCCAGGTGACGGATTTAGCTTTGCATCCTATTATGGAGACCACATGGTCCTGCAGAGAGCTCCAGAGAGAGCTGTTGTGTGGGGGTATGCCAGAAATGGAAATGAGGTGGAGATTTCTCTAATAGGACCACAAAGTAAACAAGTAAACTCTACGCCTATAATTAATGGTGAGTAACAAACTGCTCACAAATGGTGTATTGTGTTTTACAAAGATGATCATGTTTTGCTCAGCGTTGTTGTGCATTTATGCAAAATTGGCTGTAAAACGCACTCTTACTGCAGTGCCCTGAAAACAAATTTGCCTTGTCATGATTTACTCTAATTTTCTATCTTTTTGTATTTGTCCCACTAAATGATTACAGATCCTCATCCAGAATGTAATATAAGTCAAGTAGAACATTGCATATAGTCAAGCAATTATGGCAAGTCATCCAGATCCTGAAGGCACAAGGCATCTCTACAACATCACACTGCCACCACCATGTTTCACTGTTGATATGATGTTATTATTGTGGAGTGCTGTGGTAACTTTGCACCAGATGTATAGGGACTCTGACTTTCAAGACGGTCCACATTCAACGCTTCAGTCCATAGAATATTATTCTAAAAGATCATCAGGGTGTTTTTGGTAATTGTGAGGCAAGCTTTTGTATTTTTTGTGTTTGTTTTTACCTTGCAACTCTCCCAAGGATACCATTTTTTGCCCAGTCTTTTTATGCTTATGTTATACAGCTTTGTGCAACTGATGGACACATTTGGACCAAATTTATTCAAATATATAACCCAGCTCTTTTCTACAGGCATTTGGAAGATGGTCCTTGACGCAGTGCAGGCCGGTGGTCCCTATAACCTGACTGCTGTGAAGAGAGGAGGTGCTGCAGCCAAGATCGTGCTCACAGATATTCTGTTTGGAGATGTTTGGTTATGTGGTGGACAGAGCAACATGGCTTTCACCCTGGCTCAGGTCACTAGCACTGTTCCTCTTTCATTCTTTATTTTTCACTTCTCCTGAATAGAAAGAATAATAGAAAAAAATTAACTCTTTGACGTCTAGAGTTATTGCTATCATTTTACTATCCACGTTATTCCTTTGCCCCCTGATGCTTTGAGTGACTTATGGACAGAACGTCTGGCAAAGTGTAACCACGTAAATGTTAATTTGTGCTTACCTAACATGATAGACATATATAACAAAAGTAAAAGTGAGTCAGCAGAAATCTGAACCTGTGTGAGAGAAATCCTTTAGTTAGATTTTATTTATAGCCTGCACACATTTAATAAAGCAAATGTAAAAATTCTATTTACACTGACCGCAAAAGTGTTAATTACATAGCAATGCCATAGCTCTGCATACTTTATCCCCATTTTTCCCTGTTCTTCTGTGGTCAGGACCCTCACACAGCAGGTAGTATTTGGGTGGTGGATCATTCTCAGCAGGGCAGTAACAATGATGTGGTGGTGTGTTAGTGTGAGTTGTGCTGGTACAAGTGGATCAGACACAGCACTGTCTCATCTGCTGCTGCACAGTTTGTGTAGGTTCTCCTCTAGTCCTTCATCAGTGGTCACAGGACACTGCCCACAGGACGCTGTAGGCTGGGTATTTTTGGTTGGTGGACTATTCTCAGTGGATCAGCATTGCTGTGTCTGATCCACTCATACCAGCACAACACACACTAACACACCACCATGTCAGTGTTACTGCAGTGCTGAGAATGGATCCACCATCCAAATTGTGCCTGCTCTGTGAGGGTCCATGGGGGTCCTGATTACTGAAGAACAGAGTAAAAGGGAGCTAACAAAGTATCAGAGAAACAGATGGACTACAGTCTGTAACTGTAGAACTACAAAGTGCTCCTATACAGTAAGTGGAGCTGATCAAATGGACAATGAGCGTAGAAACAAGGAGGTGGTCAAAATGTTTTACCTGATCGGTGTGTGTATGTATGTGTGTGTATGTATATGTGTGTATGTATATATATATATATATATATATATATATATATATATATATATATATATATATATATATATATATATATATATATATATATATATGTATGTATGTACATTTAAAGGCTCAGCTGATGATCATCTATGCATCATTTCTTTCTGTGATATACTGACAGTAGCTCAAACCTGTGTTTCTGCACTTCTTGCAGGTGAATAATGCTACAGAGGAATTGGACCTTGTCTACAAGTTTCCTAACGTTAGAGTCTTCCAGGCTGCCCTGGAGCAGAGCCGTGTGGAGTTGCTGAATCTTGCAGGGGTGGCGGTTCCATGGTCCCGGCCCACACGAGGTGTGAAAGTGTTTTGTTTTTTTTTTTTCCCTGAAAGCTTTATCATCATGGTTATCATTTCTCGTTTTTTAGATTTGCAATGTTGTGCGGTGCAATCCTTATGTTTGTGAGGTTGTATTATATCTGTGATTTTAGAGATCCTTGGGGGAAAAGACTTCACCCACTTCTCCGCTGTGTGCTGGTTGTTTGGCCGGTACCTGTACGAGACCTTGAATTATCCAATTGGTTTAGTGGCGTCGTCCTGGGGCGGGACACCTATAGAGACCTGGTCTTCTCCGAGAGCACTACACATGTGTGGGATCAAGACTTTTGAAAACAGGTAAAAGCCCCACACAGACTTTTCCTACAAGCACCATATGTTCAAGTGACATGTAAACTGTTTACATGCAGAGATGCCATGATCTGAGTGAATTGGAGCGCCTTCGTGAATGTTGTTGTTGTCATGACTAGGTCTATTACAGAAATTTTAGCTGACCATTAATTGCAATATAAATAATTCAAATTAACTATTAATTTGTCTTTTTGCCCACTGTATCAAAGTACAAGCCTAAAGTGGACAGATTGACTGATTAGCTTTCTTATGTCCTAGTCAATACTCTGTAGCTCCCAAATACAGACAAAGCACAAGCTCAAATAAACAAACATTACTCACTGTTGTCTTTTAAAGGTGTTAACAAACATCAAATCTCTGTTGTCAGAACAAAACCTCATACCTCCAGAATGGTAACTTTACAGGAGAAGCAAAAAACATGCTTTACTTTTAATGCAAGTCGTAGAACCAGAATTTTTTTTTAAGTGATTTTGGGCTGTTTCTTTTGGTCCATTCACTGTGATATTTACACACAGTGTAAAAGGCCACAGACATTTTCAAGCTATGTCAAACGCACAAAAATGAGTGTTTGAGTGTAAGCAAACATCAAATAAACAAACAATACTCAGTAATGTTCATAATTGTAAAATAATACTACAATAATGTAAAAAAATGTTAACACAGCATTTGCAAAATACCTTTAGGACAAAATCCTATCACAAACTACTGTAAAACAAAAAGTCTTCTGACACCTGGTTCCCATCACCACCACTGTGAACAATTCTGCCTCAGTAAGGTTCTCTAGAACGGAGCATTTCACACCAAACCATACTGAATGACTTAGTTCATATCATTTGCCATTTAATCATGCAGATGTTTGGAAAGTCAGAGGCCTTTCCGTTCATCCATCAAATAAACATACTCACTACTGTCCTCTAGAAGTGATAACAGCACAAGTACGAATTTAGGACTAGTGTTGTTTTCCCACAATGCTTCTCAAAAAAAGATTTTTTTTTTGTTTCTATTATTTACATTCATTTGCCTCATTTGTTGTAAACTAATGATTGTGAAAATAGTTGCCTGGAAAATAATTGCAGTAAGCTTGAATAAAGTGATCATGCAATTACATAATACTTGTGACATGCCTAGTCATAATAAATCCTCTGAAATGATAATCTTACAGGAGGAGGAAAGAAACATTGTAGGTTAAGGTAATGAGGTTTACTTTCGGCCCACTTTTGTTGACTATAAAATGTTTGCATAATGCAGAAAACTGGCATTTTCATTGTTTTGATATATTTATTTATTTGCTTGCTTGCTGTTTCTGTCCACATTCTGTTAATTGCGGAAATCACTGCCTGTAGAAGTCATATTTCGAAACAGAAGTGGGCTAGTTCCGTGTTATGGAATGCCATGATCCACCCTCTGCTTAACATGACCATTAAAGGAGCCATATGGTACCAAGGTAAGAGATAATAAAGCCCATATAATAAAATTGAATGAAAGTGTAATAAAGTGCTGCTTGGCTCAGTTTGCACTGTTGCTTCTCAGGCGAAGCCAACGCAGAGTATGACCAGGCAAAGTACTCGTGCACTTTCCCTACTCTGATTGATGACTGGAGGATGGCATTCCACCAAGGCTCAGAGGGGCAGACTGCACAGGATTTCCCTTTTGGATTTGTACAGGTGCCACACATAGTAATATCTGTTTTTAAAGTGTTTATTTATGTTTTCAGAAACGTGTATTTAAGAAGACATTAAACTTAGCCTGTGTTTACATCCAAACAATAATAAGCCATGTGAAATAGTACACAGCTTGTGATTTAAGGTATAATTGTCTGGTTCATTATCACAAAAAAAAAAAAAAAAAAAAAAAGACCCAGCACTCCCAAGTAATGTTCTGGTTTAGTTGGTATTTGCATGTTTTTTGTTTTTTTTTTCAAAAATCCATCCATCCATCCATCCATTATCTTCCGCTTGTCCGGGGTTCGGGTCGCGGGGGCAGCATCCTAAGCAATGAAGCCCAGACCTCCCTTTCCCCAGCCACTTCCACCAGCTCTCCAAGGGGGATTCCGAGGCGCTCCCAGGCCAGCTGGGCGATATAGTCGCGCCAGCGTGTCCTGGGTCTTCCCCGGGGTCTCCTCCCAGGTGGACTCGCCTGTGACACCTCCCGAGGGAGGCGTCCAGGAGGCATCCTAACCAGATGCCCGAACCACCTCAGCTGGCTCCTCTCGACGTGAAGAAGCAGCGGCTCTACTCCGAGTCCTTCCCGGATGACTGAACTTCTCACCCTATCTCTAAGGGAGAGTCCAGACACCCTGCGGAGGAAACTCATTTCGGCCGCTTGTATTCGCGATCTTATTCTTTCGGTCATTACCCAAAGCTCATGACCATAGGTGAGGGTGGGAACGTAGATCGACCGGTAAATCGAGAGCCTTGCCTTATGGCTCAGCTCTTTCTTTACCACAACAGACCGGTAAAGAGCCCGCATCACTGCTGACCCAGCACCAATCCGCCTGTCAATCTCCCGCTCCCTTGTACCATCACTCGTGAACAAGACCCCGAGATACTTGAACTCCTCCACTTGAGGCAAGAGCCTATCCCCGACCCAGAGAGGGCTCTCCACCCTTTTCCGCCTGAGAACCATGGTCTCGGATTTAGAGGTACTGATTCTCATCCCAGCCGCTTCACACTCGGCTGCAAACCGATCCAGCGAAAGCTGAAGTTCGCGGCCTGATGTCCCCAATAGGACCACATCATCTGCAAACAGCAGTGATGTGACCCTGAGGTCACCAAACCGGACACCCTCCATCCCTTGACTGCGCCTAGAAATTCTATCCATAAAAATTATGAATAGAATCGGTGACAAAGGGCAGCCCTGACGGAGTCCAACTCTCACTGGGAACGAGTCTGACTTACTGCCGGCTATGCGAACCAAACTCCAGCTTTGTTTGTACAGGGCCTGAATGGCTCGTAGCAAAGAGCCATGTACCCCGTACTCCCGAAGCACCTCCCACAGAATACCCCGGGGAACACAGTCGAATGCCTTCTCCAGATCCACAAAGCACATGTGGACTGGTTGGGCAAACTCCCATGAACCCTCCAGAATCCTGGAGAGGGTGAAGAGTTGGTCCAGTGTTCCACGACCAGGGCGGAACCCGCACTGTTCCTCCTGGATCCGAGGTTCGACTATAAGCCGGACTCTCTTCTCCAGTACCCCTGCATAGACCTTGCCAGGGAGGCTGAGGAGTGTGATTCCCCTGTAGTTGGAACACACCCTCCGGTCCCCTTTTTTAAAAAGAGGCACCACCACCCCAGTCTGCCAAGCCAGTGGCACCACCCCCGATGTCCACGCAATGTTGAAAAGACGTGTCAGCCAAGACAGCCCCACAACATCCAGAGCCTTGAGGAACTCAGGGCGGATCTCATCCACCCCTGGAGCCTTGCCACCAAGGAGCTTCTTAACTACCTTAGCGACTTCGGCCTCAGTAATGGACAAGCCTATTCCCATGTCCCCAGACTCAGCCTCCTCACTGGAGAACGTGTCGGTGGGATTGAGAAGGTCCTCAAAGTATTCCTTCCACCGCCCAATGACGTCTTCAGTTGAAGTCAGCAGCACACCATCTCCACTATATACAGTGCTAGTGGCACACTGCTTTCCCCTTCTGAGTCGCCTGACGGTTTGCCAGAATCTTTTCGGAGCCGACTTAAAGTCAGTTTCCAAGGCCTCACCAAACTCCTCCCATACACGGGTTTTTGCCTTGGCAACAACCGAAGCCGCAGATCGCTTGGCCTGTCGATACCTGCCAGCTGCCTCTGGTGTCCCACAGGCCAACCATGCCCGGTAGGACTCCTTCTTCAGCTTGACGGCATCTCTCACCTGGGGTGTCCACCACCGGGTTCGAGGATTACCGCCCCGACAGGCACCAACTACCTTACGGCCACAGCTACAGTCAGCCGCTTCAGCAATGGAGGAACGGAACATGGCCCATTCTGAGTCAATGTCCCCCACCTCCCCCGATATCTGGTCAAAGTTCTGACGGAGGTGTGAGTTGAAGATCAATCTGACAGGTTCTTCTGCTAGACGTTCCCAGCAAACCCTCACTATGCGTTTGGGCTTGCCTGGTCTGACCGGCATCTTCCCCCACCACCTGATCCAACTCACCACCAGGTGGTGATCAGTTGACAGCTCAGCTCCTCTCTTTACCCGAGTGTCCAAAACACATGGCCGCAAGTCCGATGACACAACTACAAAGTCAATCATTGAACTGCGGCCTAGGGTGTCCTGGTGCCATGTGCACTTATGGACATCCTTGTGTTCAAACATGGTGTTCGTGATGGACAAACTGTGGTTTGCACAGAAGTCCAAAAACTGAACACCACTCGGGTTCAGATCAGAGAGGCCATTCCTCCCAATCACACCCCTCCAGGTCTCACTGTCATTGCCCACGTGAGCGTTGAAGTCCCCCAGTAGGACAATCGAGTCTCCAGGAGGAGCACTTTCAAGCACCCTTCCCAAGGACTCTAAGAAGGCTGGGTACTCTGAACTGCTGTTCGGTGCATAAGCACAGACAACAGTCAGGACCCGTTCCCCAACCCGAAGGCGTAGGGAAGCTACCCTCTCGTCCACCGGAGAAAACCCCAACATACAGGCACCGAGTCGAGGGGCTATGAGAAAGCCCACACCTGCCCGCCGCCTCTCACCATGGGCAACTCCAGAAAAGAATAAAGTCCAGCCCCTCTCAAGGAGATTGGACCCAGAGCCCAAGCTGTGTGTTGAGGTGAGCCCGACTATATCTAGCCGGTATCTCTCAACCTCGCGCACCAACTCAGGCTCCTTCCCCGCCAGTGAGGTAACGTTCCAAGTTCCAAAAGCCAGTTTCAGCAACCGAGGATCAGAATGCCAAGGCCCACGCCTTCGGACACTGCCCGATCCACAACGCACCGAACCCCTACTACTGCCCCTCCCATTGGTGGTGGGTCGATGGGAGGGGGGACTCATGTAACTCCTTCGGGCTGGGCCCGGCCGGGCACCATGAGTAAATGCCCGGCCACCAGACGCTCGCTGGCGAGCCCCTCCCCCAGGCCTAGCTCCAGGGTGGGGCCCCGGTAACCCTGTTCCGGGCAGGGTACACAAGTCCTGTTTTTCTGTCTTCATAGGGGTTATTATGGATCACACTTTGTCTGACCTGTCACCTAGGACCAGTTTGCCATGGGAGACCCTACCAGGAGCTTTTGCTCCAGACAACATAGCTCCTAAGATCACTCAAGCACGCAAACCCCTCCACCACGATAAGGTGGTGATCCAAGGAGAGGTTTTTTCAAAAATCTGCTTCTAAAATTATTCAAATACGGTTTCATTATTATCAGCATTTGTTACGCTGTTAAAAGTTTTGTGGCTGAGCTGGTGTTGCTCTTAGATACTTCAGTTGCAGAAAAATAGTACTTACAGTTGACTGGGGCAGATCTAGCAGGGCAGGAATTTCGCAACCTGAATTGTGATAAAGTTGACACTCTGTGACAGTGTCACATTTAGACCCGCATTTGCCCCTTGGAACTGAGTTACAAGGGGTAGTGGTTGAGGTTAAAGTTCAGCTCCTCACTGCTGGGCTTTAGTTACATTCAGGGCATCATATGCCTTTAAATAGAGGGGACAAATTTATTATCACCCACCCCTAATTCTTCAGTGATATGGAATCAGCTCTTCACCAGCTTCTTGTTCAGATTTTCCCATTCCACCTTAAATGGGAAATTTAGCTAGCGAGCTTCTGAGACATTGGCATACTTCTAGTGATTTTTTTTGTGCTCGTTATGAAGAAAAGGACCATAATGAGGTGGATGGTAGATCATTCTCAGCACTGCAGTAACACTGATGTGGTGGTGGTATGCTAGTTGTGTTGTGCTGGAACAAGTGGATCACACACATCAGTGCTGCTGAAGTTTTTAAAAACTGTGTCCACTCATTGTCCACTCTAATAGATGCAACTGTGTTGGTCGACCCTGTAGATGTAGATTCTCAGTACAGCAGTGACGCTGAGGTGTTTAAAAACTCCAACAGCACTGCAGTGTCTGATCCACTCAGACCAGCACAACACAAACTAACACCACAACCACATCAGTGTTACTGCAGTGCTAAGCACCCAAATAGTACTTAGGTCCATGAGGGTCCTGACCACCAAAGAACAGGATAAAAGGGGGCTAACAAAGTGTGCAGAGAAACAGATGGACTACAGTCTGTAATGAGCCTTTCTCTCGTCGACATTTCCAGTTTGGGAAGTTCTGTGTAAAATCATTTTCATTTTTAAGTTTTCATTCATTTCCATCTGATGATGATCTGAGAAAGAAATGGTTAATTGCAAAAAAAGGAGCGAGGAGCCGACAAAGTAGTCCGAAACAGCACGTATGTGTGCAGTGCTCATTTCAACTCCTTGGACATCTGCGTTACACTGAATGGAAAAATGTGGCTGAAAAGAGGCTCAGTACCACGTCATTTCAGTTGGTGTCAATGAGCAACGGCCTCGGAGATTCTACTAATGAGGAGGGGGTGGTGGAGCAGGATATATCGGGGATAGAGCAGGAAGAACAAGCCCAGGAGGATGTATATATGTGTGTGTGTGTGTGTGTGTGTGTGTGTGTGTGTGTGTGTGTGTGTGTGTGTGTGTGTGTGTGTCTGTGTGTGTGTCTGTGTTATATACACACACAGAGGGGGGGGGGACAAGCGTTTGCTGTGGCTGCCCCAAAACTGTGGAATGAGCTGCTGCTGCAGATTCGATTGGCACCCACTCTGTCGTGTTTTAAATCTAGCTCATTACTATTCCATGGCTTTCTTGTAATTTGTTTTGTCTCTTGTAAATTTGTTTTACTAGTACTATAGTTTAATGTTTGTATTTGTACAGCACTTTGGTCAATTTGTACAGCGCTTTGGTGCTCTATAAATAAATTGACATTGACATATATAAAACCCCAGTTCTGAAAAAGTTGGGACACTGTGCACAATGTAAATAAAAACAAAATGCAATGATGTGCAAATCATTTAAACCTTATATGTCATTGGTAATATAAATTGGAAGTATAACGGCAACATATCAAATGTTGAAACTGAGAAATTTTATTGTTATATGAAAAATATATTGCCATTTTGGATTTGATGCCAACATGTTGCAAAAATGTTCGGATGGGGGCAACAAAAGACTGTGATCATTGTGTAAATGCTAAAAACAACACCTGGAGATTAATTGACAACAGCCCAGTAACATGACTGGGTATAAAAGAGCATCTCAGAGAGGTGGAGTCTTTCAGAAGTAAAGATGAGGAGGGGTTCACCACTCTGTGAAAGACTGCACCATCAAATAGAGCAACAATTCATGAATAACGTTTCTCAATATAAAATAGCAAAGAACTTTTGCCTTTCATCATCGACAGTATATAATATCATTAAAAGACTCAGAGAATCTGGAGAAATCTCTGTATGTAAGGGACAAGGCCAAAAACCAGTATTTGCTGGATGTGATCTTTGGGCCCTCAGACAGCACTGCATTAAAAACAGACATAATTCTGTAGTGGAAATCACTGCATGGGCTCAGAATCACTTCTGAAAACCGCTGTCTATGAAAACAGTTTATCACTGCATCCACAAACGTTAAAACTCTAAAACACAAAGATGAGACCAAATATAAATAGGGTCCAGAAACGCTGCCACCTTCTCTGGGCCTGAGGTCTTTTAAAATAGACTGAGGGGAAGTGTCCTGTGGTCTGATGAATCAACAATTTGGAAATCATGGACACTGTGTCCTCTGGGCTAAAGACCACTCAGCTTATCAGTGCACAATTCAAAAGCCAGTGTTCATGATAGTTTAGGGGGGGCATTAGTGCACATGCCATGGGTGACATGGACATCTGTGAAGGCACCATTAATGCTGACTGATATATACAGGTTTTGGTAACATATGCTGCCATCCAGACGACATGTTTTTCAGGGAAGGCCTTGATTATTTCAGTAAGACAATGTCAAACCACATTCTGCATGTATTACAGCAGCATTGTTCTGTATTAAGAGTCCAGGTGCTAAACAGACCTGTTTGCAATCCAGACCAGTCACCAGTGATAACATTTGGCACATTATGAAATGAAAAATGTAGCAAAGGTGCCCCTGAACTGATGAGCAGCTGAAGTCATGTATCAAACCAGAATGGAAAACATTTATAACATTTATAACACAATAACGGTTTTCAGTTTCAACATTTTAAATGTTGTTTTTGTAGTGTTTTCCTTTAAAAATATGGTTTACATGATTTGCACATCATTGCATCCTATTTTTATTTATATTCTGCACGGCATCCCAATTTTTTGGAATTGGGGTTTTGTGTGTGTGTGTATCGCTTTTCTCTTCAGGGAGATCCGAGCCCGAGCTCTTACACAGATCTCCCCATCTGCAGCATTGGACTCTGAGAAGGATGTAATTTAAACTAAATAATTCATGTTAGACACTGTTTATTTACTTCTTAAACAGACACATAATTACGGATCTGAAGAATGCTGAAACTACCGAACATTAATCGTCCTGCCTGAGACATTAAGTAAGGTAATGTTAGCTAGCTGACTAGCTAACTACAACACTGGGAACCAGCTAACAAATTACCTTCCTAATCAAAAATAAACTGCTCAAAAAAGAATTTATATCCCGTGTCGAGTATTGCATGTTTGGTGCTCGATAGCTCTTCCACAGTTCTGACCACATCGTCCTGCCTGAAGCACGGGAGTTCAGCCAAAAATTATGAATATTGAAATGCAGCCATATTCGTAGCGGAGTGGCGCAGAAACCGGAAATAAGTTTACACATAGTCTCCCCAGGAACCTGACCCCATGAAAAACACCTATTGTAGAACTACAAAGTGCATCTCTATAGTGGAGCTGATAAAATGGACAATGTGCGTAGAAACGAGGAGGTGGTCATAATGTTATGCCTGATTGGTCTAGTCTCTTATCTAAACTCCATGGAAATTCCTAATTGGAGTTTCAGATATTTTAGTTGTTTAGACGGAATATGATTTCTGTAGCTGAATCATAAAAAAAAGATTTAATATCTCTTCTGACTGTCCATCAGCACTGATGAGCTCAAACCCGTCTCAAAACCAGGGAGCTGCCGCATGTCTGGAGAATTGAAGTTTATTTCTTGCACGCAGGTATCAGACATCAGGTATCAGGTACCTGGCCAGCCTGCAAAGTGATGGACTGACATAGTTTTATAGGTTAGACTGATGCTAAGATTAGGCCCAGCGTATTCATGATAAGTGACAGTTGTGGCAGATATGACAGTGTAGGGATAAACAAAAATAGAAAGAACAGAATGTTCTGAATATAATGACATCTATCACACATTACAGAGCGATACATTCCTTCAGCATACATGCCTTTCTTTTATTTTGCTCACACTTCTCACTCTTAAATTTTTCTCAAATCTCCCTAGCTCTGCACCTTTAGGAAAAACGTGAATGACGGATTCCCAGAGATTCGCTGGCACCAGACCGCAGACTATGGCTTTGTTCCTAATGAACGCATGAAGAAAACTTTCATGGCTGTTGCTATTGACTTACCAGATGAGAAGTCACCTTGGGGCAGGTACGGACAAGTGTGGAAGGAGGGTCAGAACACGGGTGGAATGTCTTATACACACTCTTAACAAAAGAGTTCTCTACAGGACCGTTTTTTTAAAAGAACCATACACAATATTAGAAGAGCCATTTAACCGTCAAAATAACCAGTTAAGCATTGAAGTTGTTCTTAGAACTGCCTTCACTAAAAGAACCCTTGAAGTATCATTTGTGGCTTTCGTCAGGATTAGCAAGTCAGTTTTAGTGACACAGTACTGTGCAAAAGTCAGAGACCGCCCTTTTTCACAAAGGCCATTAAGTTCAACTTAATTGGACTCCTAATAACTGTGCAACACCTAGTAAACCACCAAAGTGTGAGAAGACAACTCGGCGCTATTGGTCTGAAAGATGTGTTGCTGTGAAGAAGCCTCAGTGAGAAAGGGAGACAGACACATCAAACAAAGAAACTGCTGGTGTTTTCAGAAACCCAGAGTCCAGAAGTCAACATCACTGAATGTGTTTGGGATTAACCAGATTGTGAGAAGCAGAAAATGCAACAAACTTCTAGGACTGAACTTTAGAGGTGTGGAAATGTGCAAATTTCTTTGAAAAAAAGAAAATAAAAGTCTCCTAAAAAGACCAGAAAAAGTAACAAAGGAAGGTTTGCACGCTCACAATACTGAAAAATATGACATTGTAATTAGTTGTTAAGGTTGCTGTATAATATTCAGTTTTTTTCCTGATGCTGAAAAACAAACACGTATTTAGTGGCCATTTTATCTAGAAATGAAATGCATAAAGGGTGCTTTCTGGTTTTTGCTCAGTAAAAAGTTATTTTAAAATGTGTAACAGGGTAATAGGGTAATAGTGTGCTCACTGCCCCCTAGTGTGTGTGTTGACTAGTGTGCATGCATCTGGGTGTTTGACTTCACGGATGGGTTGAATGCGGGGGTCTAATTCCACAGTGTGCAAAACACAGTTGGCTGATGGTTCTGAATTCAATTCAAGCAAGCAAGCAAAATGTATTTATATAGCGCTTTTTACAACAGGTGTTGTCACGAAGCAGCTTTACAGAACAATCAGTATTACAGAGTTAATATTCAATTCAATAGTTAATATAGTACATGGTGTCTGTGTTTGTGTGAGTGCAGTATTCACCCTCAGGATAAGCAGGACGTGGCGCTTAGGCTGGTGAAGGGAGCCCGAGCTGTAGCCTATGGGGAGAAGGTGCACTACCAGGGGCCTTTAGTCAGCAACGTCCTGATTAACAAGATTTTTCTAAACGTCACCTTCAATGACAGGATCAAAGCCACCCTTTCTAATAACACCTTTGAGGTGAGTTTTTAAATGTGTGAATTTGTACAAGCACCAAGCCAAAGCTGATTGTATTGTTGCTTTAAAAAGTTTATAGAGTTAGAACATTTCTGCGGTCATTAAACGCAAGTTAATTAGGCCCCTTAAAGCAATCATTTTCTGAAAAATTTAATATGCACAAATGTTTCCTTACCATAAATGTAGTAGATCAGCTAAGATGTGTTTGGTCTCTGAATTTTGCTTCTGCAGCTTTGCACTGGAGCGAAAAGGTTGATGTGGCAAGGCGAATGTCTGTTTTTGTAAATAACAATATATCATAAAGTGTCAGAAACTGCATTATCAGGTCTGTTTGAGGTTATGTAACAACTTGACATGGTTTGCATATGTGAGGCTACTTGGTATCATTGATGAAAAATACACTTCTATTACTATTTAGCTACAACAGCCTCGATGCTCCAGTGCAGAACTAAAGAAATAACAGTGGCTAATCGACTGTCGATCAGATTAAGACAGCTTTTCAAACTGAAATGAAGCGTTATTCTGTGAATTGGTTTGTTGATTGCTTGATTTTATCTCCACTATAGATCTGCTGCTCTAAAGAGAAGAAACCATGTGCTGAAGGTTCAGAATGGTTTGCTGCACCGATGAAGGGACAGGGCAGTAATTATGTTTTGGTATCAATAGCTCCGTGTCCCGTTGACAATGTAGCAGCTCTGCGCTATTCCTGGAGAGACTGGCCCTGTGCTTTTAAAGCATGTCCCATCTATTGCGCAGATGGAGACTTACCTGCTCCACCATTCACCATTAACCGCAGGCCATCAAGCAGCTAACTTGAGTGTACTTGCCTTGAGCCCAACTCACAGTTGTGTTTGTGAGTAGAATAAATCGCAGCACGGTACCTGATTCGTGAATCTCCAAATGCAGAGTGTTTTACACATTTGTAGGCTGCTTTGTGGTGATTGACCAGCAGGTGGCAGTATTGTCACAGCACACAGATACTAAATGATTCAGATGCCTAATCTGCACTGGCTGCACTGTTTAATTTTTTATCTTAATGTTTGCACTTATCTGTTTCAGGACTTTGAGACTGGTCTCTCAGTGGCAAAATAGACAGAATTGAATGTAATAAATGTGTAAATAAATATTTTTGTTCATGTTAACGTGTAAGAAGAAAAATTCTTTGCAAATGTCAGCATAAATTTCATTTTACATTCTTATTATGCCTTGAAAATGATAGACCACCCAGAATATTATAAATACACAGCAGGCTGTTTATTTGGATGACTAGCATTTTCCTGGGTGGCTTTTTAGTCTTCACGACAGGCAATAGCATTTGACAAACAGATGAAATGTTCTTTTGTTGTTGTATATTCAGTCCCCCTTTGAGGCTTGTGGCTTGCGTTTACACCCCGCCTTTCTCTGGAGTTTTAGTGCTGGCCACAGTCCGGCAGGCCCAGTGAGGCCTTCCTACTCCCAGGGCAGTGAAGAAAGGGGTTGAGGTGAGGGAGCTGTGGCCTAGAAAGACTCCCAGAGTGACCACAATGACGCAGAGGGACTGTACAGCGGGACCTCACATGACTGGTTCCCCACCCGTAAGATTGAACTCAGATACCGCCTTGAGCAGGAGCTCCGGCTCATTTTATGGTCCTGTTCAGTCCTGCTTAAGATGTGAAAGGACGCCAACAAAAACAAGCCTTTAGATAGTTATCAGGAACATAAAGTAAATAAGTCAGATTAGAATGACAGGGCCATAGAAAAAAGAATTTGCCCCTCTGAAGTGACTTGTCCATTTGAATCATGTACATTCTGGATATGTACTCAAAAGCAGGTATGTGATATCCAGCTGGAGGGGATTTGGTGGTGTATTTAATGTGCTACGTTCTGCACCTTTTATTTCTAGAAACAGATTCCTGACATTCTGCCTAAGAAACCAAGAAGGGCCTTCTCCCTCCTGTCCGCTCCTTCGGGTCCAGCAGGCCTCCCTGTAGAATAAGCCTTTTATATTTTTCTGCTTTGATGCAACACATACACTCCTGGGTGCTTGTCTCTACACTCTTAAAAACATAGGAGGTTGTTGACCTGGACAAACAGTCCTAGGAAAAACAGGTTAATATAGAACCAATTGATGTTTAAAGGGTTCTTGACTTGCACATCTCATTTACAATTCTTTTTACAGGAGCATCCATTGAATGTTTATTCGGGGAACCTAAAGTGGTTCTTTTCTGGCAATGTTCCAAAAAAATAAATCTTAAAAGCTGTTAAAACAGTTTTGCATGCAGTGCCATAGAAGAACCACTTTTGGTTCCCTGAAAAACCTTTTAATGGACAGTTCTTTAAGGAACCATTTTTGTAAGTTTTAATTCAAATTAGTGCAAAGGTCCTATGAAGAGCCCTTAAACTTGGTCTAGATCTTTACCTCATGTTAAGGTTCTTTTACAGGAACTTAGGTCAGTCTGAAGGCTTCAGTAATGGCCTTGCAGCCCTCCTGAGCTTCTGCCACAAAACATCAGCGTTACTGATGTTAAAGAGACAGTTTCGTCTGTCAAATGTACTGAAAAATGTTTTAATATTTTTTTTGTGTTCTGAACCGAAAAGAAAAGGCAGCATTCACACAGGCAGGACACATTAAAGACTGATAAATGTCACACCTTCCCCCAAGTAATGTGACTGAACAGTGCAAAGCATGATATATATATATATATATATATATATATATATATATATATATATATATATATATATAGATATATATATATAGATATAGATATATAGATAGATAGATAGATTAAAGTACGAATGTGGTGTTAAAATTCCTTTAAAAAACAGAAATGAAGCCTGTTTGTGGCTAAATTAGTTCTAAGTAACTGACATTTGTATACACCAGAAATATTAAGCATAATAACACATCTTTCATATGAACTTTGTAGAACTTGGTATAGCCCTTATCACTGAAAATCATATTTAAAATTAAACAAAATGATCAACAACTGAATATGTTTTCAGCATTTTGTGTGTCTGCCCGTAATTACAGCTTCCATTCTTTACAGAAGACTAACTTTCCGTTTCTCAAAGAAATCTGCAGGGATAGATTTCCACACCTCCAAAGTTCTTCCAGGTGGTTGTTAGAATTGTTTCAGTATCTGTCATTTTTTTGAACTACAGGTTAGGAAACACTGTTTTTTCACTAATTGTCCTTCCTCAAGCCTTATGCAAGTAGATTGTTTTACATTTAATCTCCTCAGGAGCATCTGAAAACTGAATAACTTGTCCTTAATGGCTGCTTGACTGGAAATTAAATAAGGGATGAGCTTGGACTATTGTATACCTAAACATTGATGGTATTTCAAATGTACAATTACATTTATATAGTTCATATGTGGAGCCTAAGTTGCAAAAACAGTCTGTTTTGCATGCACTGAGTTTGTGATGTCACAAAAAAGTCTGCCTACTCTGCCTGTAGCAATTCAGTCTCGTCCATTAGCCTGAATATAAGAAGTGTTTCATCTAGGACTGCTTTTTAATTGGGCACAGTTGAGGACAACCGGCCAGAACAGAGGTAATTTACATATTTACAAAGCACAGTAACAGAACCTCGGCGAAAAAATAAAAGAAGAAAAATGTAGTATATGGGCCCTTTAATAGAAGTGACAGTAACCAGATGGAGACAATCTTCTGCCTAGTAGATTTCTAATTTGTCCTCATGTCCAACACACAAACACACACATTTTCTAAGCTGATTATCCTTCTGGGTTCCGGGGGGAACTGGAGCCTATCCCAGCGGTCATTAGGCAGAAGGCAGGAAACACCCTGACAGGTTGCCAGTCCATCGCAGGGCAGACCTCATGTCCAACGGAGATAGCGAAAAAACATCAGTGTCAGTGGGAATAAAAATGTATTAGAAAATCTTCAACGTATAGTTACCATCATCTTTGCTTTGAAATACTTTCTGCTTTAAAAAATTCACACAATATATTGAAAGGTGTCAATCATTCGAGCACGTGTCCTGGGATTAACTGGGATATAACTCAGATTAAACTCCACTTACTGTTTAAAAGGTGCAACTGTGCAATATGACAGTATATATCATCGTTGTGATCAATTATGTTACATTACAACACAATACAATGTATTTTTTCTGGATAATGGATATCATCAGTAGTTGTACAACACAATTTTATTACACAGAGAGCAAAAATGACTTGTTTAACTGGATTTACAGTATGTCATGTTAAAGACTAATAAGTATATTCCGTTTTTGATAGCATTTTTTAAAATGAAGCACTACTGGTGCTTTTTTTCTCTGTTCCAACTGATCAGATGTCTGACAACCTAAATATCGTGACATATATAACATCGCGATATTATATCTTTGTCATGATCGCCCATCTGTAGTGCAGCGCCTGCACATAAACTTGGCGCAAAAGAGACCTTTGAGAAGCGGTCGCGCTCCAATTTCAAAGAACCTCCCTTCTGAGGCTCCCTTAGCCACTTGCACTTGGAAGAATCCATTTCCTATGTGGTGTTCATCGCTCGCTCCAACAACAAAACATCTCTATTTCGGCAGAGTAGTCGGATAACAAACGAAAATTCGCATTGCTTAGAATCAGAACTGATTGCGGTGACACAATGTCTGTGATCAAATTTGTGACAGACTCGGAAATGTTCCAAACTGCTATTTGAACGCTCCCAGAGCAGAAGTGAGGTTCAGAGAAGTGGCTGCTGTTTGGGACGATCCACCCGCGCCTTGCGCAGGGGGGCGTAACGTTATATGGAATAAGCTAGTTAGGTTAGCAGAGCTAGCAAGTCTGGAAGCGGCGTTGTGGTCCCTCGCTTGTTCTCCTCTCGAGCATAAACAAGCGAAAAACACAAATAAGTCTCCAGTGCGTTTGTTGTAAACAAAAACAGGTAAACCTTATTGCTCTAAATATCACCAAATATGCTGATGGCGTAACGTGGTAGGTTATGTCGTAGGCTGCTTCTTAAGCTAGTTAGCCAGCGTTGTGGATTTCAGACGAGGCTTAACTCGGCTTCATATCCGGATTTCCCCGGTCCAGCTTCCATTTGGGTTGAAACGGGATAATTTGAGCAAGAAGCCGACTTCAGCTTCGTGAATTTTGGCCCAGCTGGTTAGCTAGTTCGCGTTAGCGAACTGCTAACAGGCGACTTCACATGGAGTCTGGACTCGTAGCTCACGGCTAACCCAGTGCTAGTTAGCGATTAGCAGCGTTGCTAGTCTGTTTTCCAGCCGTCGTATTTCTGTTCTGTCGCTTTGCTTTGCCCTTCGATCGTTCCTGTTAGCACGGTATCAGCCCTCTGACGGGCAGTAACGTGCTATGACCTGCGCAATTAATCTCTGTACCTGTAACGAACTACGCTGAGCTATAAAGCCACCGAGCTAAATCTCCCAGAACTGCCTTCCCCATCAACCCCGCCAGTCATGCAGGTTCCCCCCAACGCTGTGCTGCACATTCCGCCCTAATGCGCTCATTTCGAGCTGCATAGCAGGCTTATCTGTAAATACTGTCAATACTGGACTAGTCCTTCATGAAAGATTAAGGTTAAAATCTCATGTAACATCGGGGTAGAGTGACAGCGTCACACTCGATGATAAAGGGGGATGGTTCTATCTAGAGCCACGAGTTCTGTATCGAACCGTCTGCATGGTGAAATGGTGCTTCAGATTGATGGAGAATGTGTTGTATAACGTTGTGGTTCTGGGTGGAACCTTTTTGAAGATCACCAAAAAGGGTTCTTTTGCTGAGGGTTCAAGCTTCACATTGTAACATTGGAAGAACCACTTTTGCTGCTGTATAGCACCAGAAAGGTTCCATATCCAACACGTTCTCTACCAGTCCTGAGAGCCGTTTAAGCAGGAAAGGGTTCTATATAGAGTTAATATTTCTAAATGGACTAGTTCTCTTTATTTAAGAAGGCTTAAAGGACCATCTTTCTAGGGGTTTACTAATGTTAGTTGCAGCCACTGTGATGAACCGCTGTAAAAGGCTTTAGTTTGAGTTAAATAAAAGTGAATAGTATCACTTTTTCATTTTATTGGCTGTTTATAATGAAAGCAAATCTACAGCAGTTAGCTGATCTAGCTAAACGACATACATATTCTTACAGTTCATTAAAGGCTTAGAAATTGTGTATATGTACCACATTAGGCCACTGTTTCCCAACTCTTACTCCTGACCTGCACATTTAAAGGTTCCCCTGCTCTAACACAACCATTTCTAGCTCATTTAGTGCTTATTGTTTACATTTACTTATAATATTTAGTTATTACTGTTCCAGTCTCATGTCCTCTTGCATTTTCCTATGTTTCGGTTAATTATCACACACTTCATGAGTTTAATATGGGGATGTTGGAGCAGTAAAACATAAAAATTTGTGGTGCCTGGAAACAGAGTGGGACTGGCCTAATGGACTATCATATTTAGTTGAAGGTCTTCATTGGGTGAAAGTGTCTAGACCAGCATAAACACAGTCAGAACAGACAAAATGTTTAATATTGTAGATAATTATAAATAACAGGCTTGGTTTTAGGTTGAAACAGTTATATGTAATTGGGAAAACATGAAAATGGTGGTAACGCTGCCCTAAAATAAGCAAGTTTAGCTAAGGTACCTTGCCAGACACTTTAATTGTAGTGTTCATTAACTGTCTCATGAAAGATTTAACCTCTTGGTGTTAAACCTAAGCTGAGTCGGCTTTCCTCACCATGATAAAATAAGCATTCAAGTTTTAAATAACGTTACACGGGAGTAGCGTCGTTTTATTAATTTTTTATTTTTTTTCCCATTTCTGTATAATTCAGTCATTGAGATGTAAACAGTGGTTTGGTATGAAATGCTTTGTTCTAGAGAAACTTACAGAGACAGAAATGTGTGTAGTGGCCTTGATTGGAACCAGAAATCTGAGGAGTTTAATGCCTCTTAAAGCTTCCTAGAAGAAAGTTATTACACAGAATAGTTGTAAATATGTGGCCTCAAGTCTTGGCCTAAAACATTTTTAGTCATAGTATTTGTGGCAGAAATGTAGATGCAGGGTGTTTGAGTTTAATTGTCCCCCTAAAAAATTTATTTTTTTCATGCTTGATGTTTTACCATCATTAACATTACGAAGAAAACCTGATGTAGATTAATTGGTGACTTTGGGTGGTAAATGAGATGGCTATATTTTTGTTGTTGACATTGTGACCCATGTTACTCATCACCACCAATGTTTTTAGTAATACAGAATGCATTGTGATGTATTATAAATATTGTTTGGCTTAAAATCTTGAAATGTGAAGATTTACCTTAGAAGCAGCGCACATAGACGTAGATGTAGGATGTTTCCCCTCCCAACCTCAATGTTTACAGGACTCTGTAAAAGTTTTAGGCACCTGAGGAAATAAGAATTAAAATGATGCGTTTTTTATCTGGGCAATAAGAACTTTTTTGCTCAGAAAAATATTGATGTTGGAATAAATGAAAATAGTATATATGCATTAAGTAGTAATTTTGTGTATGGCAGTGTGTTTGTTTAACCATTTCCAAATCACTCATTTTGGCAGCCTGGTATTAATTTTAGTTCTCATACAGTTACTGGGATTGCTGATCAGTTCTTTATTACTTGTACTGGTGGAGAAACTTGCCAGGTCTATGTGAAGGATGATGGCATCCATAAGAAATCTGGAATCAAACTTTGAATCAACTTTATTTTTAAAAATAGCAAGTTCTTGTTACCTGTTGCTGTATTTTTGTTTAATTGTATTTATTTAAATACTATGAGGTTTTTACAAAGATAAACACATCTAAGGTCAAAATAAATGGTTTTAAACAAAGTCCATAGCTGCCTAAAACGTTTGTATGTTACCTATGTGTGTGGGTATTTATACACATGTGTATACCAATATATGTGTTTGTATGTGCATGTGTTTTAATTGAATCTCTGTCTGTACCAAACTAGCAGCCGTGCCCCGACGCGCCCCCACCCCCAGCGGAGCTGTCATGTGGCAGGAGGCCCGCAAACATGAGCGCAAGTTGCGCGGTATGATGGTGGACTACAAGCGCCGTGGAGAACGACGGCGGGAATACTATGAGAAAATCGTAAGTACACATCATCATTGCCTGTGTACTGTGTGGCTGGTACCGAGGTACATTTCCCAGACAGACACACAAGTCTGTGTTGATTTTTCATAGCACTGCTTTCAGGACGTTAGATTAAATCTGCCCACAAGCAGCATAGTCTGCATTTATCAACGGTGAGTGGTACAGGCTCAGATTCATTTCATGCTGTTTTCTGCTGTTCTCATGATAACAATATCACAATCTGAAAGAAATGCCTGCGATTGGTATAGTGTAGTGGGTAACACCTCTGCCTTCTATGCTGTAGGCTGGGGTTCAATGCCCGCCTGGGTAAACACCCTACACTCTATAATAAGAGTCCTTGGGCAAGACTCCTAACACCGCTTGGGCCTACTTGTGTAAAATGATCAAATTGTAAGTCACTCTGAATAAGAGCATCTGCCAAATGCCGTAAAAAATACAACTGAAAAAAACATTAAATCGTAGTAAATAATAAAAACATAAGGAAACAAAATGTTTATAAATGATAATACATAGAGTAATGATGATCTAACACAGCACAGCAAAAGACTAAAAAAAAAACCATCCCAACGTAAGATTCTGCATCAGCAAAGTCAAATATTTTCTCAGCCCTTTGGAGGGGTATTTTTTTTATTCTTTACAAGTGGCAAATGTTTTTCGTGTGTGCACCCAATATAGTGCTGCCACGCTAGTTACCTTGTACAGCAGTAAATAAAAGGCTACCCTTGGGAAGTTACCAGTTAAGATGCACGTTTGTTGATTTTATTTAGTTATTTATTAATTTAAATCTGCTGAGGTTTGTTATTTGTCTTGGGGGTGGGCTGTTTGTGTTTCATTATTGTAGGCTTGTCATGGTATTCTTGATATGGCAAAATCTATATAATGAGACAGTAACATACTTAGATTTATACGCTACAACTCCCATCCCCAGTTGCTAAAACATTGCAGCTGCTTTAGTAGTTGATCTTTATATACAAGACATCATTGACATCAGGCCTTGACATGTTCTTTGTAAAAAAAAAAACCTTTATGCAGAGCCAGTATTTACATCTTTTCTCATTAGTGCTGCTGTATCCATGCATATATGACTAACTTAATAGTTTATAACTTGAGTTCTCAGTGTGCTTTGGAAAACAAATATAAAGAGAAGGTGGTGTGTTTTCTTCTATTTTTCTCTCTCTCTCTCTCTCTCTCTCTCTCTCTCTCTCTCTCCCCATCTCTCCATTTATTGCTCTGTGTAGAAAAAGGATCCAGCCCAGTTCCTTCAGGTACATGGCCGTGCCTATAAAATCCACCTTGACTCGGCTGTAGCATTGGCTGCTGAGAGTCCAGTCAACATGTGAGTTAATATTATTTATGTATTGTAGATTTTACTGTGGTACAGGTGATATAGAGACAAATATTAGTGGGCCAACTAAAATAAATGTGCTGTGTTTTATTACAGGATGCCTTGGCAGGGAGACACCAACAATATGATCGACAGGTTTGATGTAAGAGCACATTTAGACTACATCCCCATGTACACACCTTCCCTTGTGAATACCAGGTAGGTCTGATCATCCAGCTTCATTCTTGGACACACTGTTCTTTTTGGATAAAAAGTGTTTATGAATTTTTATTTTTATGAATTATAGTAAGACGTGTTTTTTTTTTACTACCATATCTGTGTAATTAATGCTGAATGTGTTTCAGTATGTGTTTTTGATCAAATTTAAGCTTATTGGTATATTTTTATGTGTGATTCTGTTCTGCAGCACCCCTGAGCAAGAGTCAGAGGAGAGGAAGTGCAATTATGAACGTTACAGAGGTCTGGTGCAGAATGACTTTGCCAACAGTGAGTGACACCTTGGATTTTCAACTATATAGCCTTAATATCGTTGAAGTAATATTGGTAATAATGGAGTACTTCTTATCAGTAGCCCAAAAATAACCACACAAACACATAGTAACGTAGAACCTCAGGGATATCAAAGATATATATATATGTGTGTGTGTGTGTGTGTGTGTGTGTGTGTGTATGTGTGTGTGTATGTATATGTGTATATATATTTCACAAGATATATTTCCCTGAGAATTATGTAAGTAATTTATCATCTTGTTTCAGTCTCTGAGGAGCAGTGTTTGTATCAGATATATGTGGATGAGCTGTACGGTGGCCTGCAAAAACCAAATGAGGATGAAAAGAAAAAGTAAGTTTATGTTGGCTTGTTGTGTATATTTATTCATCCTCACCTCTGATTCTTAATATGTTATGCTGCATTTAAATTACAGTAAAATGAAAGCAGAGCTCTTATTTCTGTGCTTGAACCGGCACAGTCATGGACACTTTGAAACACTGTCAGGTGGAGGAAAACACGTTTGTAGTTCCAAACGTTGTGTGTATGAAATGAAAGGTACAAAAGCTTACAGATCTTAACCGTACGTATTGGAACTCATACCTTCTGTCTTAAAAAACGCAGCTGCAGTATTTCCAATGTTCTCATCACTTAAGCACTTTATCACTGTTCACCAGTGTGTACGTTTCCTGTTACATTGCAGTAATACTATCACTGAAAGCAACATGCAATATTTTTCTGTACTATGTGAAGAATTTTTCTCTTAAATATGTATATATTTTTTCCCCTATGCATATAATTTGTCTGTCTATGCTGTCTAGTATGTCTCTGTATATTTGCCTTTGTTATATTTTTGTTTTGCACATCAGAAATGGAGAAACGCACTGTCATTCAGCTGTGCACTCCTTGTTGTCAAGTCCATATGGCATTAGAAGTTTACTTTGTCTTTGACTTAAGAACCCGGTTTGTTTAACAAGCAGCCCGGTGGACTGCTAATGAGCTAAAACGCAAATCCAGAACTGATTGTTTGGGGGCAGTCATGGGCTGGAGGTTAGGGAACCAGCCTTGTGACAGGAAGGTCGCCCGTTCAATCCTCAGACCCAACAGCACATGACTGATGTGTCCTTGAGCAAGATACCTAACCCTCAACTGCTCCCTGGGCGCTGCGGATTGGGCTGCCCACCGCTCCGGGCAAGTGTGCTCACTGCCCCTTAGTGTGTGTGTGCTCACTGAAGTGTATGTGGTGTTTCACTTTATGGATGGGTTAAATGTGGAGGTGAAATTTCCCCGTTGTGGGACTAATAAGGGTCTCTTAATCTTAATCTGATTGTGTGTGTGTGTGGGATGTTAACCTATAATAGAAAATCCTCACATTCTAGCAGAAATTGTCAGCATTATCATCCTTTTGTCAGGCTACTGATAAGTTTCTACATTAAGCACTGTATAATGACTGGCATGGCATGGACATGTTGATACATCATACATATTTATGTTGGTGCAGCAGCTTCATAGTTCTTAGTAATGGTGTTGGTGGTCTACAGTCTGGCTGGATTTTCATTTACATAAAATTGAGACAATAACAACTTTTCTTTGTATCACCCTCTTAATCCCCTGCTCACAACTGTTGCAACTCTCCATTGAAATCAGAATCAAAAGGGGGTGAAATGAAACCTGTTTCTTTGCCCTGTAATGTAAATGTAGCATTAGCTTTAGGGTGGCTTTAGACTGTGGTCTGTTTGAGCTTGCATGAGAGTTTTCCAAGTACACAGCAAAGCACTTTTTCCACTAATGCTGCAAATGTAAATACTAAACGTGGCCTTGTTCCTCTAAGGCTGGCTGAAAAGAAGGCTCAGATCGGCTACACGTACGAGGACAGTACAGTGACGGAATCGGATGCGCCATCAGAGAAAGGAGACGAGGACAACTCAGAGAACAGCGAGTCTGAAGAGGATGAGGTCATCCCTGACATTGGTGAGCCTTGTTTTTCTCTTAGTTTCGTCTTTTTCTCCTATCTCTACCTTTCTTAAGTTCTCTTCATGGTTAATTCCCATAGCTAAACCTTAGAAATACTCACTTTTGTGTTTTTAATTGTTTTGTAGATGTTGAGGTAGATGTGGATGAACTGAACCCAGAACAGGTGATGGAGCTGAACAAGATGGCCACACCTTATGGCATGGCAGAGGGAGATTTTGTCTGGTGAGTTTAAACAGATTTCAAATAAACCAGCGTTTCACAATCCTCTTCAGGCATGCATCACAAATTGTGGTATTTTGTTGCTGAAACTCATTTAATAAATCCTTTCAATGAATAAAACAAGATGTTTTGGAAAACGGATAATACTGAAATATACAGCGCACAAGGATGTCGAAATGCTTTGGCCTTGCAAGCTCTGTAATTGATGATGGATATATATTGGGGGGGAAAGCAACGGACCCTGTGCGGCTAGGAGAATAACTGACACGTCTTTGTGGCAGGATGTTGAGAAAGGACAAGGAGGAAGTGGAGGCCATAAAGCATGCCAAAGCGTTAGAGGCCGAGAAGGCTATGTACTCGGTGAGAACTTACTCTGCTAGTGTGACTGTTGAGGGCTTCTTGGTATTTTATGTACATATGTGGTTGGCATGTGGCCATGGGGTGTTGGTAAGATCATATCTGTGTATGTGTCAGGGCCGACGCTCCCGCAGGCAGAGGAGAGAGTTCCGGGAGAAATATATGAAAGGCAGACAGATCAGCCCACCGAGGTACGGCACCTCCATCGCGAATCACAGACATCAAACAAAGCTAAAACGCTTTCACACACTTTGATATGCTTTGCTCACATTTGTTGCTTAATTCATTTCAGTTATGCCAGAAGAGACAGTCCAACATATGACCCCTACAAACGGTGAGTAGTTGAGGTCATCTGCCTATTTTCATGTTAACACGTGCCAGTATGTGTGATCAGTGATGGTTTTCCAAGTGTTTCCCCCCTCCAAGGAAAAAAAATGGTTTTTTTTGTTTGTTCCTTAGTTACATGCTTGTCTGATCAGTTCAGTATAATAGAAATTTGTGTAACATATATGGCAAAATGAAGTGATTCTGATTTTAGAGCATGTTGTTTGTTGGTCTAGAGCTTCTAACTGGGTGCTAGAATTGACTTAGCAGTTGTAATACTTTACTGACTTTTTATTAGAGGAAATCATCCATTTTTACACCCAATTCCAGTTTATTTACAGCCAAATTGGCAGATGCCCCAAATTTTTGCCCTGTCTTTAGAAGGTTTTTTTAATACTTGAAGCTCACTCTGTGTGTAAAAACCCACAAAACACAGTAGTAGCTGTACTGTTTATTAGCCAAAGTTGCAGTGTAAATACCATATTTACTTTTTAATGAGCCATACAGGCATTGTAAATTCATGCATTCAAAGTGTGTTGCCTTTTTGAAGAGCCCATATCATACATTTTTCTTGTTTTAAAGTTCCACCTAGGACAAAAGATAAGATAAGATAATCCTTTATTAGTCCCACAGCGGGGAAATTCACAGTATTACAGCAGCAGCAGAGTAACAGGAGTAAGGCACTCAGTAGTAGAAACAGGAAACAGTATAAACATTATCAACATTATAAATAATAAAAATTAAAGCTAAATCTCTAGACTATTTACAACAAAATAAGGATAATAATAAAATAAAATAAAAACAGGCATAATTCATTTTACATGATCATTTTACAACCTCAGATTTCAGACTATACTTTTAAGACATATGATATATGTAATTGACCTCTCCTCTGATTGGCTGCGCTGTATTACGCTTAATTCGAAAAGCAGTCCAGAGCTGAGATGCTCCTGATTTACTTTAGTTTAAGTGGGTGGGACTAAGCTGTTGTAGGAAGAATAGACAGATGCATGTAAGTGCATTGGTTTCTGTGATGTTGCAAAAACTAATGAAATATAATTTCAAACAGGCTGTTTTTACAGCCTATTTTTACATTCCATATATGGACTGTACATACTGGGGAATTTTGGATCTTTAACAGTGTTAACATGCTACATGAAACCACAGCATGAAGTCAAATGAAGTGCTACATTTTGAAAGTAAGAGGCAGCTAACAGATTGACCAAAATAAAAAGAATAGCTTGGTCAGTTGCCAATCGCTTGTTTTGAGCAAAAATTGGCTAATTCCATTATTGGCCAATTCCAGTCGTGCATTCTTCCTTTTATTAACGAGGTAAAATTGCAAATGTCTTGGTTTTGGAATATTAGAATTCATTGTCATCACTCGTTAATAACTTTTTTGTTTCGTTTTCGTTGTTAAATGTTCATTTCCAGTCACATTTCTTTGTTCATTGTGTTTTTTAGAGTGAACCTGAATCATAAACAAATAAATCAAATTGGGATCTTGAAGATTTAATTACAATTGAATTCACTCATTGTGAGAATTACATGTCTGCTTATTATTTTTCAAAAGGGGAAAAAAAAGAAAAACAATTCTTCTTTCTCAACTTTCCCCCTTTGTCCCTCTTCACACCTTCTTGCCCACTCTTCCTGTACCAGGCCCCAGTCTGAGTCGAGTTCAGAGTCACGCTCCCGCTCGAGATCCCCAGGCAACGATAAGATCACCTTCATCACCAGCTTTGGGGGCAGTGACGACGAAGGCACTACGGCATCACAAGCCCCTCCTGCTGCACAATCAAGCCACGCCCCTTCCAACCCTGCAGGTCATAGCAGGGGCTCCCGGTCGGTAACTTCCACTTTCAACTTCCCACCTGGCTTTTCGTTGGATGTTTTCTCCTGTCATTCATGTTGCACATAGATTTTGTGAGATTTGATTAAAGTTTGGGTCCTTGGATGAGATATTAGGAGTGTATACTGTTGAGACTAGAGACACACCACCATGTAATTTTTGGGCTTGATACGATAATCAATTATTAATACCTTAATAATGATGACTGATAGGGATAGGGACTGAGCATTTAAATTATTTCAATTGAATTTATTATTTTAATGTTTTACATTTTGTGTAGACAAGACACAACAGTATGTGAACAGATATAGAGATTCCTAAAATAAAGCACAGCGATTAGAAGTTAACTGACAAATAACAAATCAAGAAAATCGCTAAAGGTAAATACTTAACTAGCATTCTGATATGAGGCTACTTAGAAATAAATAAAGACAAAAAAGTCATACCCTTGCAGCTAAAGGCTATACACTAAAGCTCCCCCAAGTAGTGACCCTGTATTTGAAAGACTAAAGATAATTTAGTGAAAAATATCAAAAAGATACAAAAAGAAAAATTTAAACAAAAGCAAATAGTCTAGGTTTTGACATTCAGATTGAAACAGAGTCCTCAGTTACTCATTCTCAAAGCATGTCTGAGAAAAACTAAACACTGAGATAACAGGCTAATAGATTTAGCTGACCTGTGTAGAATATGAAAAGTTGTCTCTGTAAATCTATACGAATAAACTATAGAATAAATATTAAACACTGGAATATCTTTCCAAATCATCAGTCCAAACGAGATTTGTGCTGAAACATAATCTGGCTCATGATGGAACTCATGACTGAACATGAACTTTGCCTTTAATGAAACAGCTAAAAGTATTCACATATCAGACTTCCATGTCATCACTGCTGCCGAAGTCTTTTCCAGAATTTCTACTGACTATCTAAAACTGTTCAATCAGAACAGCCTTGAATGAATCAGCCTTTTTGTTGAGCATTTGGCATAAAAAGAGGTGTGTAAATCTAACTAAACTAAAATATATTTTGTGACTGGAGTTATTATCTAAATTCGGCAGCTGTCGCAGGGAAATTTGGAGCAGCCAACAGAGGCCGATGATAGCTGTTTTTCCATTCATTTGCAAATAATATAACAATATCGCCTTCTGATATATTGTGCATCCCTAGTTGAGGCTTCTGCACATTTAACCTGTGTGGCAGAGGAATTTGAGTAATCACACAAACACAGAAACGGCAGCAGTGTTTTCAAAGTTTAAAGCTTGAGTAAAGCAAAGATAGACAGAACTCTGTAGATTAGAAGTATGAGATTTTATGTTTTCCCAGTGTCTGATTGAAGGAAACATTTTTCAGCCTAATCTCTGTCTACCACATCTGTATTGCATGGTCACTTACTGGTAATGCTTCAGCACCTGCCCATTGACTTATAGTTAGAGGTGGCACAATATCACCTTTTTCAAGCTATTTTTAATTGATGCGCTTCACTTAAGAGGAGTATCTGAAAGTAGGGTTTTATGCTCAAACCGCTCAAAACACTTTACTATCCCACAGAAAATAATACGTAGACGTAGTCTAACTAAGTACAGGGACGTTATTTGCGCTAACAACTGGCTGGTTCAGATGTAACAGGTTCGGATTATGTTAAAAATGCTGAAGTACTAAGCCTGCACTTAAAAGTACTACAAAGCAAAAGATTGAATCCCCGGTATCGCAGTTTTGTCCAGGCTTAATCTATGTCCAGGGTACCGGCCTATAGCGGAGTGGCATTTAGTGAATATGTTTTGGCTTTTTCAGCACCGTTGCCCATAATGACCAAGTTTTGGTGTTTTTGTGTCTGTCCAGCAGGAGGCGCTCTTCCTCCAGCCGCTCCTCTTATTCTTCAAGGTCTTCTTCACGTCGTTCCTCCCGTTCGTCTTCCCGGTCCCGGCGGAGCCGCCGTGGATGGGGGTACAGGGACAGAGACGGTCGTCGTTCACGTTCTCGGTCACATTCACGCCGCCGCTCTGACTCCAGATCAAGGCAGCGCGGAAGTGGGGGTAGCACCAGAAGACGCTACGAGCACACGCGTTCCCGCTCCACAGACCGGGATCGGGACAGAGACAGGGGAAGGCATTACACAGCACGCAGACGAACAAGGTAAACTATGACATCTGATTAAATATGATTTAAAAATACAGCATTTAACCAACTGCAATTAAAATTTGTTTTGCTGGGGACAGTGTTACAGTGAAGGTTCAGCTAGAAATTAACCAGAATGAAGTCGATTAACCAGGACACATTTTGTGTTGGTTTGCTCCTGTAGTTTTACACTGGAGCTAAGATTCTAAGGTAGCTAAAAGGTAATGGACAGTCAAGTCTATAAGTATTTGGACAGTGACATAATGTTTTGTAATTTTTCCTCCGTGCGACACCAGAATGAATTTGAAATGAAGCAACCAAGATTCAGCTTTAATTCAAGGGGTTTTCACAAAAATATTGCATTAACCATATAGTAATTACAGCCATTTTTCACATAGTCCCTCTATTTTCACATCACAAGCTCATCAGTATTTTAATAATTGGATGCAAATCCTTTGTACACGCACAGTCCTTGAAGTCTTAAACTGTGGGCATCACCAAACACTTTTGGAGCTTCCTCCCTCCAAATTCTTTGCTATGCCTTTACTGCAATCACCTTCAGTATGTAAGTGAAATGAAGGTTTCCCTCTGCTTTTCCAAACTCCTCAAGCACCATCTGCTCTTTTTCCTTAGGTCTCGGTCTCGTTCTCGCTCAGCTGACCGCAGTCGCAGAGGTGGGCGGAGTTCTGGCTACAGGAGAGGTGGAGCCAGCAGCAGTCCGAGCCCCTCTCGGTCACTTCCTACCAGCCGCAGCCCCTCCCCTGCCTCTCGGTCAGCACAGCCCGCTGCCACTGCTCTTTCTGACAAGCTGAGAAAGTGAGTCCTGTCACCACTCTAGCAACATGAGTACATTAAAAACACTCGATATGCACCACTATGACAGACGTACGTAGGTGTCGTGTAGCCATATGAACGATACCTTCAGTAAAGTGTTACCATTTGTACAGATCTGCAGATTTGTTTACTGATGCTGGCGCTGGACTTTGAGAATTAAATCTGTTTTTACAGTCTCTATAATTTGTATAATATTCTCTATAGGCTCTGTTTTCTTTTGTGCCATGTACGTTTCGCTAGAAATACGCCAGATGAAAAAAAAGAAGAAATTAATTAAAGGCATGAACACAGAATAGGCCAAAATGAGTGATTTATGCAAAAATCCACAAAAATAGGTCCTTTTTTGAAGCCTTTTACTTCTACAGATATTTGTGTATAATCTTACTCATCTTTCTTTCACTCTATTTTTTTCTTACATATATGCTTTCTTTCTCTATCTTTTTTTTTTTTTTTTTTTTTTAGGCCTGAAACTCCGGGTGGTAAAGAGACGGGAGCTGCCAAAGTCAGTAAGAATTTGATATAGCTGGTTTTGTTGCTAAAGACTACGCCTCCCTCACTCCTGACAGGCTGACGCGGTTGTAAATAAGTCTGAGGTTCTGCCTACCTCGTTCAGTCCTGGCTCCTCACAGAGCCTCCGATCTCATTTGAAATGTCCTTTGATTGGCTCTCTCCATGATGATCAGCTCTGCCAGTGCAACAAGCGACCACAGTGCCCTCTGTTTCCAGAACACCGTGGTGTTTTCAAGGGCATCCGTTTCTGAACCTGTCTAAACCTCATTTATGGTCTGCACATGTGTTTGAGAGAGTGAAAGAGAGGCCATATTTTCTGTGTGTGAGCAATTCTGGAATTTTGTGTCCCAGTCAGACCGGGAAAGCATGGTGGTGTGAGTCTAATGACTGTTAAGAGTGAGTGGGGTGAGAGAGAGAGCGAGCAAGCGAGAGACAGAAGCAATATGAGCAAACCCAGGTGCTTTGGCCTCAGCAGTGGGGCATGCTGGGACAGGCAGGACAACACCACTCGCACTTACCTGCATGAGTACACACACTGTCCTTGCTTTGAAAGGTCTTGTAGTGAGGCGGGGCGATGGCAGCAAATCTGGAAACCATTTTGTTACCCATGCCCTGAAACGTTTAACTGTGAGAGAGGAGGAAATGGAAGGAAAAATTAGTATGTGACCCAACGCTTATGGCTGCAAGAAAGGCCTGCCCATACTAGCCCTTCCTCTGCACACACACTCATTTAAAAATACACATTTACCAAAGTATGAATTGTATTAATAGCCAGCACTGTTACATGTGAAATCTTCTGCTGCTCCTCACATGTACAGTGCAGAGAATGTAAAAAAATCCATGTTTTATTTTTTAAATAAAAAGTAGATTTTTTTTCTTTTTCTTTCAAGTGTTTCGACAGTCACAACTCCACTGCACTGCATTGTGTCTAATAGCATCATGTCTATTACAGCCCAAGATGACCCCCCAAGAGAAGCTAAAGCTTCGCATGCAGAAAGCCCTAAACAAGCAATGTGAGTTTTACACACATCTTGACATTTCTTTATTAATCTATAAAGGTGTTGAAACGGTGAAGACACATTTGTTTTAAGGACCCATATCCTACTTTTTTGTTTTCCCTTTAGGGCCCACTTAAAACATTTGTGTAATTTCTGTAGGTTTATATACCAAAAACAGTCATAGTTCATTTTACAAGGCTCTTTATCCCTTAGAATTAGGGGATTTATTTGTTGTTACTGTGTCTTTTAAGGCTGACTTATATAAATGTGCTCTGTTCTGATTGGCTGCCTGGTGAAATACCCCAGCCTGAATGTTCAGGGCTAAACTGCTGTAGGCTGAATGAACATGTATGTGTAAATTTGTTGGTTTGCGTGACATCAGCAAACCAGTGAGTTCAAAACGAGCCATTTTTGCAGCTTAATTTTGAAGTTTGGGCAAGTTTTGAAACTCTTAAGTGTTTACATACTGCAGTAAACTCTTATTTCAAGCAAATGAAGAAAATGTTTTGATCAGTTTCCCTTTAAAAGTACGATGTACTGTATGACGTGATCATAATGGTTAGAAATAAACTTTTCCTTTTTTGTTTTTTTGATTATATGGTAAACTTATTTACTATAGACTTATTGCTTGACTAATAATCTTAAACCTTGTTCAGTAACTACTACAAAACTAATATGTAAGTCATGCTGTTGTTATAGTGAGGATCTGGAGCATGGACCCACTTACAGACTGTTAGAAATGTTAAAATAACAGCACTTCTAGTGTATAACAGTGGTTTTTTTTTTGTTGTTTTTTTTTTTAATTGTGTGTGAATAGCATGCCACCAGTAGCATCATTTAATTACAAAATTTGTTTTGTTACTGAGTCTCATCTAACACAAAAATGAAATGAAGCTCTGACAGTTACATTTTGTACTTTTGCGTTGTGTTTTTTTATCTTCAACCAGAGCTGTGTGACAAAAGAAAATGAGTTTTTACTGTGTCAGCGCCTTTGAAGGGCAGTGCATCTTCATGCTCTCTACATTCTTTCGCATAGAGATTAGTTGTTGTTTACATGTAAATGTACCTAGTACTGTGTGTGCGTGTGTGCGTGTGTGTGTATCACATGAGGGCAGCATTGAGAGCTTATTGTTGTCTCATAACACCGCTCTTCCTTTCCAGCCAAGGCGGATAAGAAAGCAGCGCAGATCAAAATCCAGCAGCAGGAGCACAAGCGGCAGGTGGGTTGGTGTGAATGTTTCTCACAGATGCTCAGTACAGACATTACTGAGAAAAGGCAGATTGATTAGAAAATAATGAGTTCTCATGATTCTTTCTTCCCGCTCAGGAACGAGAAGGAGTGCTAAGAGCTATGGCACGCAAAATACGTATGAAGTAAGTAATGCTATCGCAATTTCTCGGTTTTAAAAAACTGTTCAAATGCACCATCTCGATGAACCAGCAGTAGGTAAATGGCAACTTTCCTGACAATAATGCAAATTTCAAACTCCCTCTGGTCTTTATTAAAGTAAGAAACCCAACTTACACGCTGTTATTTATCTTTAATTAAATCTGTTTAAAGACTTTCTAGTTTATATTTTAAGGTAAGGTTTTATATCCTGATTAATTGTGATGTGGGGTTTATTCGTTTTCTTGATGCATCATTCATCGTTCCTCCTGATGCAACTGCGCCAGTCATAAAACAATCTGCATAAAAATATATTCACTATAAATTGAGTAAAAAATATATTCACTATAAATGGAGTAAAAAATATAATCACTACAAATTGACTTAATTGCAGGTGATTAATCAAGCAAGCTTTTTAAAAGAAATGTGTTAAAACAGAAAACAAAAGCTTTTTTTAAAACAAATGTGTTATTCTCCTATAAATTCCCTGCCTTACAGCACACAAGTGGCTAAGGCACTTAGGCACTTTTTCAAGCTACCCATGGAAACAGATGTCTTCAGAAACGCAGCGTGAGACATTTACAAACCACTGTCCAGGCACTGCAGATCGTAAATAACCCAAACAAGTACTGTCTAGTTTAGTTTTAAAATTTTTTTGATCATAATCGTTATATAATCTACTGACTCCAAACACTGACTCCAAACTTTTCTCTGGCTTTAATAAGCCAGCACTACATGTGTGGGATCCTCTGTATAGTGGTTAGTTTATAATCACATAATGCTGTTACATAGAGAAGGTAGTGAAGAAATCTGATGGTGAAGTTTGTTTTTTTCTGTTTTTTTCTGAAAAATCTGTTATATTATCCCCCCTTAATAACCTGTGAGCCTTCAGGTTGAGAACTAGTAACTGAGATACACCTTCAGCGGTGTATAGAAGTTGCAAGTTTTCGCAGATCATTCTGATTAGCTCATACATGTTAAACCTAATGTATTAATTAAATTAATTAATTATTTAATGTAATAATTAAATTTAATTAATTAATTAATTAAAAATAATGTATTTTAATATTTCTTAAAGAAGCTGAATTGAATCGCTGAATCAAAACTGTTTACTGTATTGAATCAAATCAAGTTCTTAAACGCTTTTGAATCAAATCTGAAACCAATAAATCATGAGTTGAATCAATTTGTGGTCAGCTGAAAGATTCACAACCCTACTGATTACTGATTAACTGTCAAAGTAGTCAGTAGATTACTTGATTATTGTCAGTAATGACCGCCCCCGGGGAACAGTGTGTTTCTGAATATGAAACGTCACAGTACAATAAGGTGGCACAGATACGCTGATGACTGTTCTGTATTACAGGGAGCGAGAGCGGCGGGAGAAAGAGAGGGATGAGTGGGAAAGGCAGTACGGACGTCAGAGCCACTCGCCGTCCCCCAATGCCAAATACAGTGAGTAATTCATCTTTCTACACAGAGCCAGTTAGTAGAAAGAAGTAGCAGAGAGGTGCCCTTTCAATTATAGTGATGCCATAATACTGACCAGTCTGTAGCTTTTTAAGAAAGCTTCATCATCGATTGTGGAGCAGTATCAGTTTGAGAATCTGTTTTATTAGCCAAGAAAAGCTGGCATTATGCTTGAAGAACTTGTGCATGGCTCAGCACTGCCAGAGGCTTTTTAAGTGATGCAAGCAGCCATGTGATACCATGTGGAGGCAGGGATTAGACCTTCACTTCAGCAAGCAGCACACACTACATTAGGGCTGGGTGATATAACAACTACACCGGTATACTTTGATTTTGACATAACGTGATTTTAGAAGTGGGAGATATGGGAAAATGTTATAAGATACTTCAGAATGTTTTTTACGGTACACAATGTGTCGATGTTTTTTTTTGTTTTGTTTTTTTAAATCTGACATATAAGTTAGAACACACAACGCTAGTGCCACATTTTACAAATACTATCAAAAATGATGAATCCAGTTACTGGTATTCAACATTTTACACACTGGTGTATGGCTGGGCACTGTGACAATGTGTCATTATCATGATAAATTTTTATCACAATACAGTGTGCTATTCTGAAAATATCATGCATATGGTCAGTACTGACCAACTACATGTTTCATTATAAAGTGAGCAGAATTATTCCTGTTTAACTAGATTTACTCATTAAATTTATAGTATTTTTAAAAATGTAGAACCCCCCCCCCCATTCAACTGGTCAGATGTCTGGGGGAAAAAATAGTGTATCATGAATTTCTTTTAAATATTATGATATATTTTTGCCATATCACCCACCTCTACTGCACCAAATCCAATTAAACAGGACTGCTTATGCTCTCATTTTAATCAAGTTATTTTTATGTGCTGACGATATCCACAGTATGCTCTAGAAAGCATATTCTGACACATTGTGCTGTAACACAATAATGATAAATATTGTCATATTGCCCAGCTCTGTGAGATTGCGTTTTAGTTGTAGCAATATAGATGATAGATAATGAGCTTTATATCCATGATAAAATATTGGTTTCCTGGTTGCCAAGTGTTTTGTTTCTTCTGTTTTGTCCTTTACTAATCAAATTCAGACCTTGACAATTAATGACAAGTTATAGTATTTTCTGGGTGCTTCAGATTTTTGGAAAGAACAGTCAAAAATCCATAAAATGTAAATATTTTGTTTCGTTTATGGGAATTTTCAAACATTTATCCATACCCTACTAATACGGAGGAAGAATGGGTTTGTTGTTGAGTTTGTTAATGGTTGCATCTTACCCTAAGTGTTTTTGCACCCACAGGTCGAGATTACAGCTCATCCAGAAGGTAGGTGAAAACACTTGGTCATAAACTTAATAGATTTGGTGAGCTAAACTCCTGAGCTGAGGCTGCAAACACTGAATCCCCAAACTCTTCTCCGTTTCTGCAGGAGGTCCCGCTCCAGATCGCGAAGTCCACACTACCGGTACTAAACAGAGCACCTGCCACTGTGAGAGTCAAGTGCATTTGGAAAAAGCAGAGCAGGGAGACCTAAGATAAGGCACATATGACAGGGATTGGAAGAAGAGATGGAAGGCGGCGTGAAGGTTTCTGTTGAAATGGTTGGGGCGAGTGATTTCAGATGATCTTTTTTTTCCTGTTGTTTATTTTCTTAATCTGATTCATGACCTGCACCCTGTTTGAAAGGTTGCACTGCCCTTTGGTTGGTACTAATGAATGTCTATTATTTCAGTGGAAATAGACTTTATTCTCTCTGCTATTATGTTTCAGAACATACTGGGAGATAGCCTTGCTTTAGGGATAGTGGTCTGATGTGGAAGATGTCCCTTGAATGTTTGAGTTGCCTTTTGCAGAAAGGTTATGGGATGAATTCGATTCACTCGCTCCATTTTCTCACTCTTCCTTCCTCTGTTCACGGGAATCTCCCTTCCTTTCCCCATCGTGTGGAACTGAGGATGGTATTAACTTTACAAGCAGCTAATCAAGAAGCTAATTTTACAGTGTGAATAAGAGATCAGCCCCAACTTTGTACATAGTCAGCTCATGTAGGAATGTGTGGGAAATTCCTGAAATGCAAAACTTGAAGCCCACAATGAGAGGATGTTGATCTTCTAAAAACGTCCACTCATTCACACTGTAAATATCTGTCTAACTGCCATCAGTGATGTTTTGGCTTGTGCTTTACCCAAAGTAGACCTCAATACATCCAAATAAAATGCTTATAAACAAACTGTTTGATTTATTTTGTGTATATTTTTCCTGAAAGTTGGATACTAATGATTCCAGCCTAAAACATTAATTATGGGTCAGTTTCCTGGACTGGGATTAAGCCTAATTCTGCACTGTTTCCTTTTGGTGGAGAATCTCCATTTACAATACTGTGTAAGCTTAAAGGAGAAGTCTTTAACTCCTTAACTGCTTAAATTCGAATACTTTTGACATAATGAAATGGTAAGCGGTAAACGGTCATTCAGAGTGGTTTGATGTGAAATGCTCCGTTTTAGAGAAACTTACCAAGCCAGAATTGTTTGCAGTGATGGTGATAGGAACCAGATGTCCAAAGAGTTAGATGCTTATAAAAGTTCTATTCACAGAAAGTAATAATACCAAATGGTTATGAAAACACTGCCTAATGCCTTGAGACATTATTTTACGATCTTTTGGCCTACAGCACGTTTTAATAGTGTGGAGTGTGAGGAGGTACAGTCGAGGTGCTGTAAGGAAAAATGGTTCCCAAAGAAAACATTACGCTATTCTTTCCATTATGAACATCACATATACAGACACAGAAAGCATGAAGGCTCACTGGTGGTTGAAATAAAATGGTTAAATTTGTACTGTAGACATGGCAACCCCTGGTTTCTGTCACCACCATGGTAAGGAAACCCAAGTAGATTAGTTTATCTAGAGCCAAGCATTTCACACTAAACTATTCTGGATGACTTTGTTTACATTGCAATGACTGAATTAAGTCGAATTTTTGAGAAATTCCTCTTTAATCCCCATTTGGGAAACCAGTGTCCATAAGTCATCGGTTTATCCAAGAAGAAGGTTTTTTTTCCCCCTGCTTTACTGGGAAGGTTTCACTCTAGAAGTTAGACCATTGTTGTGAGGATTTGATTACGTTCAGCCACACGAGCATTAGTGAGGTCAGGTGCTGATATTGGATGACCAGTTCTAGATCATTCCAACTCATCCCAAAGGTACTGGGTGGATCAGTGATCCAAATGCTGGGGGGCTTTATACCCCTACAGCCATCGTTTGGCATTGGGTATGGTGACCTTAGGCTCATGTGTGGCTGCTCCAGAGCACCACAGCGTTTCTCAGGAGATTTCATAAGCTGTGTTTTGGATAGTTTTGGACATACAGTGTACATGTACATGCATGATTGCTTAAAAGAAGTTTAATTGTCCCACCAGATGGCGCAATTCAGCCTACTTGCATACATTAATACGAACGTGGGTTAAATCTTTGTCGGTTTTTTTGTTTGTTTTGTTTTTTTTGTTTGTTTTGTTTTTTGTTTTTTTTTGGTTGTACAAGGCCCACGCGCTAACTGTATTTTTCACAACTCGAGATGTAAAGGTGAAGAAAAAAGGGGCCAAGAAAAGTTTGGTTTCGAAATCAGGCGGACAGCGCAAACACCTGCCTGAGGCGACCTCGATAAACCCACTTCCTCCTCACCCACATCCTTCAGCCAGCCCGTTTATTTATTGGTGTCACTGCAGCTGTGTTTCGTCAAAACAACCGCAAACATCATTTTTTCGAAACTCATATTCATATTCCAGTTTATACTGGATGATTTGGGCTGATATCTGAGGTGCAATCGATCCCATCGTGGATCAATAAGGCTCCGGATCTACGACCAGATCTGAGAGGTTTGAGGAGGGCAGCGGCGTGGGCGTGGCCGAGAATGTAAATGAGCTCGAAACCACGCCCGCATGAGTGTCGGCCCCGCCCCGTTCTCCTCAGCACTACAGGACCGTTTGTGTGAACTTGAGCACTGACGGGTGGAAGGGTACGACCGAGAGCACAACCCTCGGAGGAAAGAAGGGGGAAAAAAAGGAAAACAGCACATCGGTCTATTTTCTGCTCGTCTTATGACACCGTTGGTCGTCCTCGGTTACTCAGAGCCATAAAAGTGACCGAAAAAATCAGCGGATAAATACAGTTTAAAAGCGTAAAGCTCAGCATGTCCAGGCGCAAACTCGGCAGCAGACCACAACACCTGAGCGTCATCCAAGGTAAGCTGGAGAAAAAAACCACTTCTGCTGCTTTCCAGTGACGAAACAGGGCATTAGGGTGATTCACACGCTGGAATATTTCACTGACAGTAAGCAAGAAGTAAAAGAAATTGGCTTCCATTAACTTAATTAGCACATTAAAGCGTCCAGGAGTTGTCAGAAACTTGACACTTGGTAAACCGGGAGAGTAAAGCTGGCTAACCATGAGGTAAACCGTTGGTGTGGCACGTGCTGAGGGGGTATTTACTTTACAGCAGCAGTATGGCCAGCACTGTGCCAGTATTTGTCATTTTGGCTGGACAGTTTCTTCCAGTGGGAGACCCAACACAGCGTGGTAGCTTAGCCTACTTCCTTATTGCATCTTCCCCTCAGCCCATCGTCTTTTCTTCCCTCTGTCTTTGGAGGCTTGTGTCCATTCCTTTTTGTGTGCAGTACTTATATGCTACTTATTTATATGCACCGATATTGAATCTATGCCTCCTTTAAAGGGGAATCCCTCCATTGTGTGCAAAATGTCTGAATAATTCAGTCTTTAAGATGTAAACAGAGTCACTCAGAGTGGTTTGATGTGAAGTGCTTCACTGCAGAGAAACTTACAGGTTCAGATTTCTTTACAGTGGTGGTGACAGGAACCAGGGGTCGCACTGTCTGCAGCACAAATATAGCCGTTTTATTTACTGTCTAAAACCACCAGTGAACCTACACATGTCTTTAGAGTTATGTGTAACATTTATGATGGTAAAATAGACATAATGAGGACTATTTTGGCCTGCATGTATCTATGTGCTATGAATGAGGTGAATATAAATGGTTTGAAATACATTTCAAGCCAAAACATTATCAGCAATCTACCACAAAAGACATCAGGCAACATATTTATAATCATTTCAGCAAAGAACCTTCTGTGAGGAAGCTCTCAGAGGCATTAAACTCATCAGAGGTCTGGTTCCTATCACCACCACTGTGAACGATTCAACGAGTCTATTCTAAGTTAAGCTTTTCAGACCAAACTCTGAATGACTTTGCTGATGTTGCAATCATTTAATTATGTAGAAATATTAAGTTCTAGTGTAACAGGAGAAAAGACAGGAAAGGAGTTGCTCAAAAATTAAAGACTTTTCTCAAAATTTCCCAAACAAAATGGGTCACCTGAACAGGGTGAATCTCAAAATCTCAGATGGCCCCTTGCTACTTAAATAGGGCACTACATAAAGACTTCTACGGGCAAAAAAAGTCCACTGTACATCCATTTGGCGTTTAGCCCAGCTCAAGTCTAGACCTATAGTTTTTCAGATGTTGGTGATAAATGTTTCTCATAGCCAGGAAATAGGTTGGGTGTTTTTCTCTGTCTCCCCCACCAAAGTGAGGGCAGTTGTGCTGAGGTGGTTTTGAGAGGCCACAGCCGCGCCTTGTGCCTGCCTGTGCAACACAAACAGGAAAGGTGGCATTTTTTTGAGTGAGCGCTCGCCTCTCTGGGCACTGTCTGGACCTGCAGCGGCCTGGCCGGCCCGGCCCGGGCAGGTGCATCCAGTCCAGGTTGCTGGAGGTATGGAGTCGTGACCACAGCAGCCTGAAGGGCAAAGTTACTCATCTGTCTGACAGCTTGATCAAGAAACAGCATCCATTCACCAAATTATGGACATTTTTGTGATGGGCTGTGACGTTCAGGGCTGAAGTGGGCTAGCAACATGTGTAGGCTTGGTAAAGGTGCCAAAAAGTTAAGAATAATGATCTAGGTTGTACTGTCAGTGGAAGAAAGTATTTATCCCATTCAAGGCTGCTTCCAGAGTTGGGCAGAGGTGGTCAGTACCATTCCTATTGTTGGAAGGTGCTACAGATTGTCAGAAAAAAAGGTTTGTACTGTCAATAAATGGTACTGGCAGCATTCAGGGATGCTTCTCAGATTGGGCTGAGGTGGTGAGACATATTTCCTGTTTTGGATATCACAACAAAGGGTCAGAAAAAGTTTAGGAATAGTCTAGGTATATCTAGGTTGTACTGTCAGTGGAAAGAGCCCATTCAAGGCTGCATCAAGGTTGGGCTGAGATGGTCAGTCAAGTTTCTGGTCTTGCTAAACACCACAAAAGCTTTAAAATGCATCAGAATGGTGATCTACATTATACTGTCAGTGGATTAAACCGCTGATCCCTTAAAGCTCTGCTTCCAAAATTAGACTGAGGTGATCAGCCGCATTTCTAGTGTTTATATATACTCTAAAGAGTATATATATTCATTCAGGGCTTGGTCAACACATAGCATAAGTATAGTGATCCAGGGTGTACTTGATTCAAGCTTGGGCTGAGGAAGTCAGTTGCAGTTCTGGTGATGGAAAATAGCATTAAAGGTTAGAAAAAACTTCCAAGCTGTGCTGTCAGTGCATAGAATTGTTGATTCCATTCAGGACACATGCAACATTGGGCTGAAGTGGTCAGTCACCTTTGTAATCTTGGCAAACACCAGGGTGCTGATAAAACTATAAAAACAGTGATAAATTTACCAGATAATTATTAAGTTCAACTAACCATGGTTGCTGTTTGTAACTGCCAGCCCCTGTTCTAGTAAACCTCATTACTGTCTGTCTCTTCTCTTCTTATTTCATGCTTAATTGAGCTGATCGTCACTGTCCTGATTCTAACCGTGCTGCAGTTTGAACTCACATTGTTTTTGTGGGGTGCAAAAGCCACCTTTGCTGAATATCTGTAGATGTATCAGTGCGTTGGAGTGGTCGGCGAGCGTGTCGCCGGTGCACGCTGCAGCTACACTGAGCATTTCCTGTGTGAAGCAGGCCGAGTGGCAGAGACACAGGAAGTGGTCAGTATCTGCTGACCAGACAGTGGCTGACTGAGGGTGGCAGATGAGCCGGAGCCCAAAGCGCCTGCAGAGAAGCGAAAGTAACGCTTCATCAAACAGAGAGCGAGAGAGGAAAAAAAAAAAAAAAAAACAGGCCAGTTGAGTGCTGTTTGAAAGCCGGTTAGGTTGGTCAGTCAGAGAGCTTCAGGGGATGGAGTGTGATGTGACTGTGTGTAGCTGATGGTGATGGTAGTGTTACTCAGAATGAGAAGAAAGAAGTGACTTTTACACACAGCACAAAATGTACAAGATTTTTTCTCAAATTCAGATAATATATGTCTACATATCTCCATTCATTGTTATCAGGTCCACTTGCCATATAGGTACATTTTGTATATCTTCAGTTACAAATTGTAGTCCATCTGTTTCTCTGAATAACTTTACCCCCCAACCCCTGTAACTCTTTCATCCATGGTCAAGATGAATGGACCACCACTGAGCAAATCATTTTCAACATTGACACGGCAGGGCATGTTATGACGTTTTTCCACTGGCCAGTGCAGTGCGGTATGGTATCATTACTGATCCATGATCATACATTTTGTTGTCAATTCTACTGCCAGAGTAAATGTGTAAAGTTTCATTAGAAACCACTGATTGATCAAATGCAGTCGTCACAGACTTGTTACACAGTATAGCCACCTGGCCATCCTTTAAAAAAAAAAAAAAACACTAGCCAGGCAGAATCACTGTCTGTGGCATGAAACCAAATGCAGAATTAGAGGCAAGTCAAAGCTTCAATCCGCGCTATTGTTGCTGTTGTTGTTTGTGTTTACTGTTAACTCTTGATTTGCGTCAGAAATCATGGAAGGGAACTCCGCCTATGTTCACAGTTCTGTTGTAATGGAAAACAGAAACAGGTGCCTGACCAGGGGATGAATAGTTCTGGTTTCAGATTTGTAACCATACTGCGCTGTAATGTATTACCCAGTAAAAAAACACCATTAGATCAGACAACAGCGGTGTTCCAGGAGTTTTTAAACACTGTCCACTTGGAGTCCATTAGACACAACTACCAGTTTGTTCCATCTGTGTTCCTTGATAGCTCATTAGTTGCTGCACTGTTTGTATTAGTCATCCTCTAGTCCTTCATCAGTGGTCAGTTTGTGGCCGCAAAACACTGTTGGCTGGATATTTTTGGTTGGTGGGCTATTCTTAGTCCAGTAGTGATCATGATTTGTTTAAAAGAGGATTTGAGAACGGGACACTGCCAAAATAATGCCTAGTTCATGGTGGTCCTGTGGTGGTCCTGTCTGGAGTAAAAAGCTGCTAATAAATAATGCAGAGAAACAGGTGGAAGTTCACGTATATGGTAAGTAGACCTGATAAAGTGGATGTGTGTAGATACAAGGAGCTGTACTTAGTGAAGTGGCCAGTGAGTTTATGTGTATATTTTGTGCATACGGCATAACGGTGCATATATTCAGCTAATCACTGAAGAGGGAAATGAGAATGGTCCTTATGTCTTTACATGACTTTTTTCCCCTTAGAGGTGTTTACCTTAATGATTTTCCCTCTCTCTCCTTCCCTCTCAGATGCCCCAGAGGCCACTGTGACCCCCAGCTCCTCCCCCTCTCCGGACCACGCAGGTCTGCCCACAGTCGGTGGTAGTGACCTGTTGACCTGTGGCCAGTGTGGCCAGGCTTTTCCCTTGGCCCACATTCTCACCTTCATCCAGCACAAACAGGGAGGATGCAGCAGTGTCAGGACGGGTCCAGTAAGCCACACCCCTCAGTCTCCAGCCAATCGCACGCTCCGATGCAGCCCAGGCTCGCAGGTGGAGGCGGGCTACGTGGAGCTGACGAGGGTGACGGACAGGCGGTGGGAGGAAGAGCCAGGTGTGAAGGCGGAGGCTAATCGAGCAGGTGAGTGGGAGCTGGGCGCTAATTAGTGTCATTCTTTTATTGTCCTCTACTCGTTTAACGAACTTGCCCCAGTCCGTCTCATTACGCCACCGTTGCTGCGGCACGGAAGCCTTTTGTGAGTTAGAGACGGCACTAATTGTCTGGAAGGGACAGGCAGTTCAGTTACAGGCTTATACACGCACACATATATGTAAATGAACACACACTCATACACACCCTGGGGGGGTTAGGGAAAGGCACACCTGAGCATCTCCTTGGCTTATTCTCTGAGGTGAAATGTCCAGGTAAACACAGTATAGTCAGGCCATGCAACAACTCCCAAAGCACTTTATATACAAACACGCCACTACCAGTCAGCACTCAGAGAACCGGTTGGACTTTACATCAGTCTCAGCATTGCTTACGTTCTCTCTAGACCATAAATGAAAGTTATTCTTTTGCTGACCACAAACATCCACAGTAACATAGGTGTCTATACATTTGCATGAGACAAATAGTTTGAATTTTTAGCTTCTGCATACTGTCACCACCAGATGTTGGCCAACTTGTTTAGCACCTTCCAGTGAAAGAGATTCTTACCTTCTGTCCTGTTTGAGTCATGTAGTCCGATCACACAGTTTCATTCAAAAAATTCTGCTGGTTTTATTGGGCCACAAAGTGCAATTCTGCGAAGTCTTCTTCTAATTGAATGTTGCGCATGACCAATCTAAAAAAATATGCATGTTAGCAGTGGTTTAAAAAGGCCTGGGTACCTTAAAATAATTGGCACAATTAGGCCTGTCATAATCATGAAATATATAAATACAATATACGAAGGACATCTAAATAATTGTAATTTTTTTCTTCATTATATGCAACTATTAATGTACAAGCCTAAAGTGACCAAATGGGCTGTTGGGGATCTTGCTTTGTAGCTCTCGTCTGTAGACAATCACAGCTTGAGCTCAAATAAACAAGCATTAGTCTGACGGTGTTATAACACCAGTCAGGTGGGTGTTGAACTTGTGCTTTATAAAATCCAAAACGTCACAATAAATAGTTCTTCTTTCTTCTGTTTACATGAATTTGAATCAAACTGATAAACCATTCACATTGTGTTTATTGTTATGTAAACATATGGCAACTGTGGACAGCTTAAATAATTGTGATCAGGTGATTATCTAATAATTGTGACAGGCCTTTGCACAATATTTTCTTGTTTAAGAATTAGGATTATTGATTATTCTCCCCAGGAGAAAAACTTCAGAGTGAATCCACAGCTCTGTTACATTAAATAAATAAATAAAAGAAAGATAAAACGTGCTTTATGTCATTAAAAGTGGCAGTTTCCCTGGAATTCAGGTCTAGATACCTGTGGGAAGATTATATTTTCAGAATTTTACAATTCACTTGCCCCGGTGGTGCACTTAAATTGGTTAGAATGTTTTTTTCAGGCAGTATGTTACGCTCTGGGAAACCCATAGCATAGACAATGGGGCATTTGCTCGACTGTAGCTTCATTGCTTATTAACACACCATAATAATCCATTATTTCAACAGTTATAGGAAATAAAATAGTATTTGTAAATATTGCTACATTTTATTTAGCAAGTTGTTTCAAATTAAATTAACAACAAAAAATGTATCTGTGTTGGATCATATGAACACCTTGAGTCATCAGAAAGTTATCTTGAACACCTTGATTCATCAGAACGCCCACAGAAAGTTATCTGAGGCTGTGATTAGTTGAAATGCTCACAGCATGCAGTAAAAAAAAAAAAAACAATTGGTTATAGTCTCATTTGCATTTTGTAGTCTTCTGCAGTATTAGTACAGAAAAAGTCAATATCGCAATAATGATTAAGAAGCATTATATTGCGCAGCCTTAGCTTGTGCATGGATATGGCTGCGGGCTGTTGCGCTGCTTTGTTACAGTAATCTGGCGAGGTCACTAGATCTGTGCAGGTGCTGCTGTTAGTCTTTATTTGTCTGAACTACTGAAGTGTGACTTCAGCGTTTCCTCTCGACGCTTGGCGCCCCAGAAACGGCTGCCTGCAGCCCTTCTTCTAAAACAGAACCCAGAGCCGCTGTTACCTTCTCACAGCTAAGTGTTAAGCTAAACAAATATGACAGTTTATTAAAGGTGAAAAGTATTCATCGAGGGACCACGGTGGTTATGACTGATCATAATCTACAGCACACGCACATGTACACTCTGACGCGCACATGTTTGCACTTCCTTCCTTTGTGTGGAGCTCAAGGGACAGTCGCACTCTGTTTCCTTCTGTCCACATCGCTCTGCTCTGAGGGCTTCAGTCCCTCTTCTTTAATTCTACAAGCACATATATATGCGCATGTTGTGAGAGACATTGTTTATGAAAGGAAATCTTAAGCAGGAATGAGAGAGTAGTAGTATACGTCTGCAAGTTGCATGATCGAGGAGTATAATGCAAGAAATGGAATCATTTTAAATAGGTTTAGTGGGGCTGACTGATTATAGACAAAATTCTATATTGCATTATATCGCTGCATTGATATCCACAATATACAGCACCATTCAAAAGTTTGGAATCACTTGTCTTGATTGTCTTCTGTCCAGTTTATTGGGAGCACCAATAAGTTATTCAGTGATCAATAACATACCATAGTTTTCATATAATGTGGTTATCTGAATCAAGATTTGATCACCCTTTTTGAAATACAAGACATTCAGGGCTGGATTTCCCCAAAGCGTCTTTGTACATAGATGATTCTTTAGTGGTAGAGCGAGCATCACACCAAACACTGTCTCTACCAGTTAGGATGATCTCAACACTAAACTATGGATGTGAATTCATTCTCCGTGCACCACAGCTTTCTCCATTATATTTGAATCATCTGCTGCTCTGAACATCATTCTGGACACATGACTTTTTTTTTTTTTTCATTTTTTACAGCTTCCTACAAATGAAAAGTTGAAAACTGTGAAGCAACATAATAGCATAATTTCATACATGTATCTTGAATAAAACACTGATTTAACTTTAATGGCAGTGTAATGTACACTATTAAAAACACAGTCAGTGAATACTGGATGTGATATGGTTAAAGATTGGCCTTCATTGTTGGATGGACCACATTTGGTAGATCACTTGATTATTGTGAGGCAGTATTGATGAAACTCTCACAAATATGATATTTTCCAAATACGTCACTGTTTCATAGATATAATGATATTTAAGTCTGCGTTAATAAAGTAAATCAGCCCATGATTCCTGAGTACTTGTACTGAATGATGAAGGAATGTCACATAGTTGTGTGCAAAAGTTTGAACACTCCCACTTACATGATGCAATGGGAATAAGTTAATACACCCTCTACAGAGAACATACCAAACTATGTTTATGCAAATTGTAGTGCACAGTTTAGTCTAACATTTTAGACAAAAATAAAAGTACAGTGTAAAATGTGCCATAACTTTTAAACAGGCCACATTTTATGTTTTATTTCTTCCCAATATATTACATTCAGCAAATAAACAGTTACTTTTCACTAAAATGCGCAGAACTGTGTTGTCTGTTGAGGATGTGCTTGAACCATTTTCACTCAGATCAACAAAATATTCGACCGGGGCGCCCAAACTTTGCACATGACTGCAGTTTGTTTCATTTGGACTCTTCTGTCTAGTTTCTTTTTCATAGTTCACTACCATTCAAGTTCCGAGCCAAGTTCTGAATCACTCTTCAGAGTATTTGACAATATAAAACTGATTTCCTTGTAGATAAATTAATAAAAAGATTCTAATATATTGGTCCTGTGCAACTTGACTGGCTTCAAATAATGAATAGGAAACTATGAAGCTGTTATATCCAAAATACCTCATATTTTAAAAGTGCAAATCTCAAGGCAATTTCCAGTATGTTAATCTCAGCAAATAAATAGAAACTGTGCACTGAAATTTTCAGAGAAATGTCATATTTAATTGTTTTCTCTGTAGAGCATCTGTTAACTTGTTTTCACTTGGCAAATCAACAAAACAAAAACGTCTTCCAAACTTTTCCAAACAACTCGATGTACATGAAAAATCACAATTCTTGGTGCATCTCTAATTTGTATGGCAAGTGAGTACAAACTTTTGCACTGTAGTATACAGGACTGAGAATACTTTTCTGGTACCAACTAAATTACTTCAATACCACAGAGTACTGCAACATCCCTAGTCATTCAGTACTGAACTTCAGTACTTAAGTGGTCAGTTTTAGCATCCATAAGTCATACATGCTTGTTCCAAAATCTAGGCTGCTCATTTGCAGTCTGTAAGCATGTTATTAACATCAGTGCTCCTGGATTAGTCTGCAGTCTCAGACTGTCGTCCACTTCCAGCACCTAACACTCATTTCTGCTTTAAGCCATGGCCACATTGGTTTGTACTTCTAAAGAAGGTATCATTCAGGAATTGATATTTATTTTAAAGATATCCAGCCCTAGTATTGTATCAGTGTGGCAGTGTGAATATATGAATGTGTCTTTATCTGTCAATACAGATACTGCTGTTATGTGACACCACTACCTGCGTGTCATTGCTGTTGGAAATAAGCCTCATATCTCCAAAGTGGTAGCCTTATTGGAGAAGAAAAAAACTTTCTTAACCTGTAAAGGAAGTTAATGTGACGAGATTTTTTTCTAAGTAAAATTATGAAGTGCATTGTTTATCAGGAGTTTATCTGGAGTTTTCAGTTTATACAAAAAGATGCAAAAAGATAAAAAAAGACAAAAGTGGAGATAGAGCGATGATATGGGTGTAGACATATCACCCAGCGCTGCCCTTGATTCATGAAAGCAGCAAAAGAACCTCAGAGGGAGCGTCTGAGGGTTGATCCTTAGTGTTCACTGCACACTGTATCAAATATTTAGTGATCAGTTAGACGGCTGATTTGCGTCCTGGAGCCTTTTGTGAGGTCCATATTGCCCAGGCCAGCATAACATAACAACATGGTAACATAATTGGCAAAAGATATAGAGCAGTTTACAGAGAGATTAGGACTCGAGTCAGTTTAAGTTGGAGAGTGTCAGTGATGGCGCACATGAGAGTGAGTACAGGGTAGCGTGAGTGAGCGGATGGGTGAGGGACAGTAGTTGTCTCATTTGCTCTTTCACTCTGAGTCACCCTGCGAAAATTCAGTTACCCCGCAGCAGTGAAGTGTCCCTCGGTTAAGTGTAAGTGTTTGATTTTTCTTCCCTTTTTTTCTTTTTTAACATTCACCTGTGTTAAAGTCACCAGTAGTATGTGATGGATTGCTCCATCACTCAGACAATGCAATGATACCTTATCTCCTCCATTCTTGCACTCTTCATTATTCTTCCATCTTTTTCTTCCACTCCCTCCCTCTCTCCCTCCTTCTCCTTTTCTCCACTCCCGAGGGAGAGAAGATTCTGCCTGCTGCTCGTTAGAGCTCCCAGCCAATCTGCATTTTTAATTAGCAGTTATTGCTTCTGCTTAATATGCAAGTGCTACCCTGGGCCAAATGGGAATCCTTACAAAAAAAAAAGTGTGCGGGAGAGGAAGAAAGAAAGAGGGGGTAGCGAAAGAGAAAGAGACGGGTTGGGTATTGTGTTTCACTCCAGGACCTCGAGACAAAAGCCCCCCCTCAACCTCCGCACCCCCACCCCAACCTCCTCCACCCGGGGGAGAGATTTGGAGGCAGAAGGGGGTACGTACAGAGAATCTGAAGGTGCATTCATAGGGGTGATGATATTACAGTGTTGTTTCGCGACATGTAGGCCTTCTTTCCTTTGCTCTTTGTTCCTAAGTTGAACTTATTTCCACCATTTCTCCCCCTCCCATCGCTCCTCCTTTTAACCTCCTTCCCCGAGGCTCAAAGGCACTTCTTCTCCTTTAAGAAGTGCTCCTCTCCAGGCCTCGAGCCTTAGACGGAGGGGGAAAAGGCAGAGACACTTTTTAATCTTCTATTCCTTCACCCCCCCCTCCAACCACCACCATCTCCCCCCAATAAAATACAGAAGGATTTTGACTTGAGGAGACATGAAAGAGGCTTATACCATTCAGCCCCTGAGCCCTTTGGCAGAAAGAAATGAAATGAAACGCGTTCTCCCTTCAGTTTTTCGGGATCCTATTTCCTCATTTTGATTTATGCAGAGAGGCCCCATTTATCAAGGAGGCTGACTCAGGCCTAATTTGCATAAAGCCTTCATTTCCCCCGTTCCGCTAATTAGCAATTTGCCGCTTAATTGGTGAGTGGCTCTCAGAAAAAGAGAGACAAAACTCGCCATATTTGAAAAATGTCTTCGGTCCTTCTTCGGCTGTTTGTTTTGTGGCTTCTGCCTTTGTCCTTCTCTTTACTCTTGTGGACACACCTAGCAGCCGCGACCCAGACAAGGTTACCGATGTGTTTTCTTTCGAGGGGCGCTGTCTTTCCTTCACTTCACAGTTCCAGCCCCTTAAGAGCCAGCTTTCTCACCTTTCCTTCAGCATGTGATTGGCAAAGATTACATGTAGTGCTGATTTCCTGTCAAACATCGTCGCCTCACAGTGTGCAGGTCCACAAGGCTTTATTAGCCCTCCAACTGCAGTTTGCCCTACTTTTGCGTTTTCCGTTTAACCTGTTTTTTGCCCTCCACAAATGAACTGGCTTGACGTTCTATGAATTATAGGCCGCCTCATTCTGGTGTCCTTTCATTTTCATGCTGCCACGATCCTGCGAACAGTCTTGCTGGTTATCTCTGAGCGTTTTCACACATGACCTCAGGCACTGAGGGATATTATTTCCTTACTGGACTAGCCATGCCTGTTCGGGTGGCCCCTGCTTTGCATTTTGCTTTGTCATTCTCTTTCATAGTACCTGTATGCTCTTGTCATGGTGTATGTGTGTGTGGGGGGGTGTTGAAAGAGAGCCATGTTGACGCTTTGTTTTGTTGGCCCACTGTAGATGGTCACCTTGTCTTTCCTCAGATTCAACTATGTGTCTGTTCAGTACAGTCTAATTAGGCCCTTGGTCCTGCATTATTCTTTTTTTCCTCCTTGCTTTTCTTTACACCACATAGTCATAATAAATTTAACATGTCCATTTTCCAAACTCTGTATCATTTACAATTGAACAGCTGTTTTTGTTACTGTGACTTGAGACCGAATTATATAAATGATCTCTGTTCTGATTGACTGCCCTGCATTCAAATAGTGGTCCGAGATGAGACACTCCTTATAAAATCAGTATGAATGGGCGGGGCTTAATTGCTGTAGACGGGAGGCTGATATACAGTGGCATGCAAAAATTTTACTACCTTTTCTCAAATCAATGAAAAATGTAAAATTGATGAGTGAAAACAAATTCATATCCTCTGCAAAGAACATAATTAACATGGCATTTTTCTGCAAAGTTTGGTGCACAATTTCTATTTGTTTAACATGCTGGGAAAAAGTAAAACATAAAATATATTAAATGTGACAGTTAACACAGGCCAAAGTTTTACATATGACTATTTTGGTTTTTGTGACCTCAAAAAAAAAAAAAGTGAGGAAAACCTGGTTTTCCATGATACAGGTGCTTTAATGTTTCCCTAATGCTAAAACCGACATACATTTTCATGTAAACCTAAACTTTATCACTAATCCTGGTTCTAATTATAACTCTTACACCTTGTTGATACATTTGTGGAGCTATCAAAATGAAGTGTTAGTCATGTTGTTATGACCTGTGTGTTGTCAAGGTACTGGTAAAATAATTCTCTCACTCTCTAATCCTGTCTTTCTCTCTGTCTTTGTTTCTTTCTGATCCAGATGAGCCATCCAGTTTCACCTGCCAGGTATGTGAACGTGTGTTGCCCACCGCATGGGCTCTCCTCCAGCATGCCCAGCACAAGCATTCCCTGAACCTCTATCAAGTGGAGAGCAGTCATGCCCCGAATGTCTCAAAACCAACAGCTACAATGGATATTCGTCACTTGGGTGCCACTCTGGCCTCTGCCTTCAATTCCACTTCAAAACGGTTACCTCGTTCCAATCAGCCTGCCCGCCCCCATCAGCCCTCTGCACCTTCTCCGGCGGGGCCGGACCTGCAGGGCCTGAACTTCTCCTTGTGTCTACAGCGGCTGGCGGAGGTCAGCTGCAGTAGTGGAGGGGTCGTTCCCTCCCCGTCGCAATCTCCCCCTGCGGCTTCACCTTTCCCTCATTCCACACCCTCTCTCCTGGGGACCTTCTCCTGTGAGGTTTGTGGCCAAAGCTTCCAGTCTCTCCGCAGCCTGTCTGCTCATCGCCGTACGCATGCCTGCGAGAGGCCTTACCACTGTGGCATGTGCCAGCTCACTTTCTCACAGAGTGGTGAACTGGCGCGCCATATGAGGAGCCACCGGCGAGCCCCCACTATGGACGAGGTCGAAAACGGGCAGACCTCGTTATCCCAGGCGCCTGGAGATGGTTCCACTGCTAGTTTGGGGAATCACGGGGCTGAGCTTGATCTCAGCAAGTATCCAGCAGCAGGTACAAGCTTAATGCTGCTGTCTTCTCAGTCTGGAGCTGCTGGCCGTGGCTTGCCAAGGTTCTACCAGCCTCAGGTGGAAGCCGGACAGGATGAAGAAGTACAGGGTGAGCCCCAGCAACCTTCGCCTTATTCTAGTCCATCTGAGGGCTCCCTGGAGAGTGGAGAGACTGGCGGCAGCGGAGAGAGCGGCATTGCCAGTGGCAACTGCACCCCAAAGCGGCCAGAACGTGAGAACGAGAGAGAAGTGGAGGCGGAAGCAGTAGACCTGGTCCAGGAGTGGCAACAGGACCACGAGAGAAGGCAGGTCAGCAGTGGAGCAGGCAGAAAGAAAAGAGAAGAAGCCTGTGAGTTTTGTGGAAAGAGGTTTCGCAACAGTAGCAACCTGACGGTGCACCGGCGGAGCCACACTGGAGAAAGGCCATACCGGTGCGGCCTTTGCAGCTACGCCTGCGCCCAGAGCAGCAAACTCACCCGCCACATGAAAACACATGGTGCCCGTGGCTCCAGAGCGCCTTTTCAGTGCCAGCTGTGCTCTGTGCCCTTCACTGTGTATGCCACGCTGGAGAAGCACCTGAAGAAAGTACATGGAGTTAACCAGGCCACTGCTGGGGTTTATAGCCACAGTCCTCCAGTTAACTACGCCAACCTCACCGTCAAACTAGAAGACGATCCTGCCAGCAATCACTCAGAAGCTCCAGTCCAAGGCCTCACAGAGGCAAACATGGACATGTATGAGAATCTGAAAGAGGAAGACTCCGAAATGAGGCTTGACAGTGCTGCATCACCCACTCCTGAGGACTGCAGTGGAAAGGCAGATTTGAGCCTGGCTCCGAACACTGCCTGAGCTAAGACGAATCTCCATAAGGCTGCTTGGATCTGATTCTACTTGGCAATCAATATCTGAGCTCCACCAGACTGAAAGATAGGGGCCATGCTAAATGATCAAATATTCTATATTTGAATGAAAAACCAAGTGCCTGCACATTAACTACTGTGATCATTCTTGTACGGATTTGAGGACTGAGACTTATGTCAGTGCTTTTATGTCTCGTGTTACAGTTCTGCTGTGGGACTGTGAAGGCTTATGAGCCTGAGGACATGGGACAGAGTCACATGACCATTCATAGATACAGGCATGGATGCCAGGCAACCATCCTGGAATATCATCGACTAGGGATGAACAAGAGCACCTGCAATGGACGTGATTCTTGGTGGTATTCAGAATGAGATTCTACCTCCCAAGGGGGAGATCTTCTGTCACTCTACATGAGACCCATCAGCGGTTCATCATTTGTAAAGAGTTCTTCAGTTCTTCTTGAGTTGTTGGAAGAAATCATACAGATAGTAAAGGAGTGCATGGATATCTGCCATGCAAGGAGGTTTGCGTAATGCTTCCTTTCTTCAAAATCTCTCACAGGGTTGTACAACTATGAATTTTTGAGATTATACTCTGAATTTTTTTTTTTTTTTTTTTTTTTTTTTTTTTTTTTTTTATAAACCTAGAGATAGGCTTAACTTGTGTCCTGAAAAGAGGAACCGAATTTTGTGCGCATTTGATACTGTCTATAAACAATACACAGTGTGGTTATGTGGCAGTGAACATTTAAAGGGGAATTCCACCGATTTTTTTTTTTCTGCATAATTCAGTTGTTGAGATGTAAACAAACTCATTCAGAGTGGATTAATATGAAATGGTTCATTGTACATCTGAAAAAATATGTTTACTTTGGCGTCTAAAAAAAAATCTCAAATGGATTTTAAAAATAAATAAATACATGTTTTAGGCTAACATTCTGCCTATTCATAACCAATAAATATACTGACTTTCTCTGAGGGAGCCATTAAAGGCATTAAATCACCACCAGTCTGAATAATTTTGACTCCTAAGTTTCTCTAAAATGGAGCATTTCTTATCAAATTTACATATTAACAATTTTTAATTATGCAGAAAAAAATGGAATTCCACTTTAATAATCTTAACACATCTGCATTCACAGAGCTGCATGTCTTAGTTTTTTGTACATTTTTGTATTTTATCTGCACTTATACATCATTTGTAGATTGTAACCAGTTCATTTTGTCACAGGCTGTTATGTTTGATTGTTTTTCTAGCAGCCAAGCTCCTATGCATAAAACTGAACTCTGTAATTAAAAAGAAACGGGTGTTTGCTTTCTGCTTTGTACGTACTCCGCAGTACTCGCTGTGCTGTTTACAGATTATTCTCTTTACAGGTTGCCGGTTGCCTGAGCACATATGCATGTCTTGAAACGTTCCGTTATTTTTTTTTTTGGCCTGTGTTTTTTAAGTCGATTCTTGGGGGCACTGCATGCTTTGTGGTCGTGTAAATGAAAAGCCTTCCTTCAGACGAACAACTGGGTGGGGAGTGACAGCACTGACCTGTTGATGGGTAGACCTACCATGTGAGCACTTGAGAGTTGTGTGCGTCTGTGTGTGTGTGCGCGAGCTGAGGTTTGTCTTGTTATATGTTCACACAAAGTTTGCTTTGTAATTTTATTTTCTATGACTATTAATGTCTGTAATCTATCAGGGAACTGTTGTACTACTGTTTCTTTTGGATAAGAATATAGATCTGAGTCTGTATGAATAGACAAATGTGAAAAGCTGTCGGGCACAACACGGTGTCCATTTCTTCAGGGACCAGCACACTGTATATAGCCCCCATTTTTCCCTAGCCACAATGGATTTTGTTGTTGTCCTAATCGCTTTGGAGTTCACTTATTATTACTGTTATGTGTGTTTTTTCACCAGCATTCCCTGTGAAGCTTATGCCTCTACTGTTCTGTAAACTTGCCATAATTTTGTTATTTCTATGCTTGTGCAAATGTTAATTAAAATACTCAAACAAAAAGTCAGAAGTGTGTGTGTGTGTGTGTGTGTGTGTGTGTGTGTGTGTGTGTGTGTGTGTGTGTGTGTGTGTGTGTGTGTGTGTGTGTGTGTGTTCTGCAGTGGAATGGAACCTGTCACTACTTGTTTGAGAACACATCAAGAATTCATCTATGTTTGCACTGGCGAGCTGCTCCTCTCTCACTCCACTGCTCTTGAATCATGCTCTGACTCAAAGGTCATCCAGTGGGAATTCTGAAAATGATCTCTGCTGTATGTACATGTGTCCCGGTCAGGATGAGTGAGTATTGTTTCTTTCTATTCAACTTCAATGCAAAAATTTACAGACAGTTCTGTGCAAAAGTCACCACCCTTCATTTATTTAATTCAGGAGAAAAGCAGAAAACATTCAACATAGACATATAATACCAACTCTGTCAGTATCAAGCGTGTCCACTTATATATTTATTACAGCTTCCATTCTTTTCGGGAAACTCGCTTTCAGTTTTTTCAAGAAAGTCCTTCCACAACGCAAAAGTTCAGTCCCAGAAGTTGATTGAATGTTCTGCTTCTCACAATCCAAATAATTACAAACGCATTCAGTGATGTTGAGCACTGGACTCTGGGGTGGTCAGCCCATTGTTCTGAGAACACCAGCAGCTTCTTTGTTTGATATGTCTGTTTCGTTTTCTCAGTGAGGGCTTCTTGACAGCTACTTTCAGCCCTATAGCGCTGAGTTGTCTTCTCACAGTGGATGGATGAACAGAAACACCTGTGGATTTTTTTTCAGATCTAAGCAGAGCTAGATTTTCTCCTTTCTCTTTAAGCTTTAAGTGCCGTTTATTTGATGTGGGTAGATCTGGTGGTCTACCAGATCTTGCACGGTCCCATTCTATCCAACTTTTAATGTGTTTTTGAACTTCAGGTTTGGAAACTTTGGGAACTGGATTAGTTTATATTTTATTATTACTTTTATCAGCTCCACTTATCATACAGGCCCACTTTATTGATCTTTTTATCACATACTGTAGTCCATCTGTTTCTCTGCATACTTTTTTAGCCCCCTTTCACCCTGTTCTTCAATGGTCAGGACTTCCACAGAGCAGGTATTACTTGGGTGATGGATCATGCTCAGCACTGCAGTGATACTGACTTAGTAGTGGGGTGGTATGTGGTCTGAGTGGATCAGACACAGCAGTGCTGCTGGAGTTTTTAACCACTGTGTCCATTCACTGTCTGCTCTACCTTGTTGGCCCACTTTGTAGATGTAAAATTAAAGAAAATGGCTCATCTGTTTTTGCATCATTTCCTCTAGAACATCAGTGGTCAGTTTCTAGCCACATGACGCTGTTGGCTGGATATTTTTGGTTGGTGGACTATTCTCAGTCCAGCAGTGACACTGAGGTGTTAATAAAAAAAAAACTCCAGCTCCAGTGTCTGATCCACTCAGACCAGCACAACACACTAACATCCCACTGTCATGTCACTGTCACTGTGTGTCTGCTCTGTGAGGGTCCTGTGGGGTTCCTGAACATTGACGAAGAAGTAAACAGATGAACTATAGTTGTAATTGTAGAACTGCAAATGTATCTAGTTGGTAAGTGGAGCTCATAAAATGAACAATGACTGTAGATAAAGTGGTCAGTAACTGTATATCTCCATGCCACCATTTACTTTATCAGAAACTCCTATCCTGTATTTCCACTCTCTGTCTACTTTATGAGCTCTGCTTAACTTATAGGTCAACTATATAAGTGTACAATTACAGACTGTAACATCTGTGGTCATGCACAATTCTTCAGTCTCTCTCTCTACCTCATTCATCATTGGTCAGTTTCCTTTCTGGGGTTTTTACACACGTCAGTGCTATGTTGAGAGTGGTCCACCACCCAGAAACATTCAGCCAAGACCAGTTCTGTGGTCAGAAACTGACCATTCATGAAGGAGAGAGGTTAGCACAACATGTACAACTAACTGTACACCAGGAAAGTGGAACCACATTTACCTTGTATTTATACTCATTGGCCAATTTATCAGGTCACTTTGTACATTTACAATCACTGACTGTAGCCCATCTCTTGCCATCCAGCAGAAAGGGACCAGCATAGGGCCTCCGCTGACCAGATATAATTTGATTAGAGGACCATTTTCAGCCCAGGAGTGATACCAGCCTGTTAGTGGCATGGATAGTGTGTGTGCCTGGCAGTGTTGCTTTGGGTTCGATACACGTCAGTGTCACTGCTGGGTTAAGAATAGTCTGCCAACCAAAAATATCCAGCCAAGGCCGGTCCTGTGGTCACAAACTGACCACTGATGAAGCGCTAGGAGATGACTAACACTTACTGTAAATCTACAACTAAAAGAGATACTAACAAGGTAAGTGTGTCCAATAAAGTGACCACTAAATGTATCTACAGCTGTATGCAAATGGACAGGCGCTCCTGGTCAATCATTATGCGTACTATCAATGTGAAGGCTGCACAGAGGACTGCTGGAGTCAGCCATCCCACCACCATGGACATTTACACCTCCAGATGCAGGAAAAGGGCCACTGGCATCATGAAGGAGTCCACTCATCCAGCACACCCTCTTTGTCCTGCTCCCCTCAGGTAGGAGGTTGCGGAGCATTAAGAGTAAAACAACCAGACTGAGGAATAGCTTCTTCCCTGAAGCTGTAAGACCCTTAAACTCCAATTAGACATCACTGCAATGGCACTTCATGTCCACTTATTTATCTCTGCTGCTGTACTGAATCAGTGCCTCCACTATATCACCCCTAACACTTCACTTTATACGTCACTTTATACATTATCAGTATTAAGATGTACACTTTCTACCTCATACTCATGCTGCTGTGATTCATGCTGCTGTTATTTGCACCTTACTATTCACTGTTTACTGTTACTTTTGGGAGTTAACTGGGTAACCTTGAGTACGCCATTTCGCTCCACCCCATGTACGTTCCACCCCGTCTCATCTTATCTTATCTTACAGTGGACACACTTCTCCACAATTTAGGGGGGGCATTTAATATTTCAGTTTTTTTCATATATATCAAATTCAGCAAAAACGAACACACGTACTGAAATTTGAAGTAGAATATCATATTTATGCAAATATCTTTTACCATTGCCAAAGTTATACTGCTGAACTGGAAGGACAGAATTAAACATTTTAATAAACCACTGGCTTAACCTTCTTGTGGGTCACTGCAACTTGGAAAAGCTTATTTTTACAAATTTTAAAAATGATACAAAATCATTCAAAGAAACCTGGTGACATTTTTAAAATATATTGAAAAGTTATAAATCAGTTCTCAATATATTGAGGAAAAGGTTTAAACCCATACATAGAATTTGATAACTAGCCCCCCATCATAACTCTAGCGTGAAAAAAGGGGGAAGGGGGTCATTACTACCATATTTATTGTTATTCTTGTTTGTCCGTCCTGTCTTGTCGAGTTTGTCCACTGTCGAAATATTTTTTGTTTCTCCTTCTTCCTTCTTCTTCTGCCTTGTCTCTCAGCCATCTCTGTCTTTACTTTCACTTAAAAGGGTGGATGAGTGGGCAGGGCAGGGGGTGTGGGGGAAAGGGGAGTGACTGTGGGTGGAGGGGGGTTGGGTGGTTGTGGTAGCACATTGCCTATATGAGTATTAGTAAACTGTGAGTTGTTACATTACTAATGAAACAGAAAAAGGAAAATTAATGTCCAAAAAGGACTGGGGATGGGGGGTGGCAAGGAATATGAATACCGGCCCGGGGATTGATTTTTTTATATATATATATATATATATATATATATATATATATATATGTGTGTGTGTGTGTGTGTGTGTGTGTGTGTGTGTGTGTTAAATTATTTTCACTTACAAAATCAACAAAATGTCATTTGTCTGGGGGTGTTCAAACTTTTGCACATACATTATGTATGCACATACATCATTCACTTTGTAGGTCTACCTTAGCCTGCCTCTAGGTCAACACAAGAAACTTTTCAACAGATGGACTACAGGTTATAATTATATGCCTATATATTGGGCCTGTAAGTGCTGAGTCATGTTTGAGCTTGTAACATAATAATATAGAGCACATAAACAGGGATCTGACAAGCTCCAGTCGCCCCTTTCATAAACCGTCATAGAAATGGCTTGAGTTAATTCAGCAGACGATAGGTTGGTGAAATTTAAACAAAGTAAGAAATGCTTTCAGAAGGTCTTAAGATCACCCCAGTGAAAGCAAAGAGGCAGCAAGTACACTTACTGGCCACTTTAATAGAAACCCCCTCTTGTGTAGCTCCACCGTGCTGGTATACAGTTCATCTGTTAATGCACAACATAATGTGCTTTAGTCCTCCTCTAATCTAGGCCTTTCATCAGCACTCCACACCACATTGTCATTCCTGGCTAGATATTTTAGGGTGGCCCCTTCTCAACCTGTCACTGATGTGAGATTAGTCCCCCACCCAAATGATATCTGGTCAGCAGTGATCCTGTGCTCAGAATAATGAATGGCACAATGATAAAGGTGACCAATGATGAAAGGGTTAGAGGGTGTGTGACAGCAGATGGGCTACAGTACATCTATATAATGGACCTTTAATTTAGGTGGAGCTCATTGAGTGGACAGTGAATGTGGGAGTAGGGTTTTCTAATAAAGCAGATATAATGATCTAATAATCTGTGTGCTTTGTATCATCTGTCTGTTTTGTATCTTTATGTCTAGCTAATGGTGGCATATGAGTTTCTCCCATGAGCATTATTTATCTATCAAGATTGTGGATGAAACGCATATAGATTGTGTCCTTGAAAGTATTCCATCCATCCGTCCGTTTTCTAAGCCGCTTCTCCCTCGGGGTCACAGGGGGTGCTGGAGCCGATCCCAGTGGTCATCGGGTGGAAGGCAGGATACACCCTGGACAGGTCGCCAGTCCAGACAGACAGACATACACAATCACTCACACACTTGGGGCAATGTAGCATGTCCAATTGGCCTGACTGCATGTCTTTGGACTGTGGGAGGAAACCCACGCAGAAACATGCAAACTCCACAAAGAGTGGACCCCGGTCACCTAGCCGGGGAACGAACCAAGGCCCTCCTCGCTGTGAGGTGGCAGCGCTACCCACTGTGCCACTGTGCCACCGTGCCACCCTAGAAAGTATTAATTTTTTGTATATTATGCATCACAGTATTTACAGTACAGTGGTGAAAACAGAGATGAGCCTGTGTCAAGAAAAAAAGCTGAAAATATATTGTCGCTGTCCAATGAAAAACGGAAAAAAGTCTCCAAGATCTCCAAAATAGTAACTTTACACTACAGGGCAAAAATGTTCTTTACTTTCAATGTAAGTTAATTGAAAAAGTTTTTATTCCAAGCAATGTTGGAGCATTTCTATTGGTCCAATGTAAAGGACGGCTGCTGAGCTCAACTGATGCAGAAAAGTAAAAATCGCCAAAAATGGAGATTGGACATGTTTAACAGCAAAGGTGTAATTACACCTTTATTACAGCTTCTGTTCTTTTCCTCATTATAGTCTTTTAGAGAAATCTACAGGTATATTCTTCCACACCTCCACAGTTCAGTCTTAGAAGTTGGCTGCATTTTCAGGTTTCTTAATGCCTGTTTTGACTGAGATAAATGATGGGTGATCTGTGACCTTTGTACACCTGTATGTAGACCTTTGTAGACCTGTATGTCTACACACTTAAAAATGATGGTTGTTCAAAAGGTTCTTTGGTTTATATAAAACTATTAACACTCAAAGAACACTTTTCATGGTTAAATAGTTCTTTGCAACACAAGTGTTCTTCAGATTGATGGAGAATGTGCTGTAGATAGAAAATTATTCTATATAGCACTGAAATGGGTTCTTCTACCCACTTTAAAAAGACGTCTCTTTAAGGGTTCTTTAGTAAAGAAAATTATTTTATTTAGAACCATGTACACTCTTGTAGTATGCACTCTCATACCATGTAGCTCTTTGCATGATTAAGGTGTTTTTTCCATCATAAACAGGTTTTTCAGATTGGCAAAGAAATGTGTTACATATGGTTTTATACAGAACCTTTCTGAAAAGGGTTCTTTATAGGACCAGAAAGAGTTCCCCTGTTGTTACAATGTCGAGCTTGTAACAAAAGAAGAACCATTTTTGATGCTTTAAAGAACTCTTCCCAAAAGCACATTCAACATATTCTCCATCAGTCCAAAGAACCATTTCACCATGCAAAGAACCATTTAAGCATGCAAAGGGTTCTTTGAGTGTTCATGACTCCATGTAGAACCGTTTTCTTCACTAAGAAACCCTTGAAAAACCATCTTTTTAGTGGCGTACAAGTTTGACATCGTAACCATAGCAGAACCCTTTTTGGTGCTATATAGCACCTTGTTGAAAAGGGTTCTATATGGCACCACCTACAGCACATTCTCCATCAATCTGAAGAAGGTCAATGTCATGAAACCTTAAATCATGCAAAGGGTACTTTGAGTGTGCATGATTCTATATAGAACCATTTTCTTTAGCAAAGAACTCTTGAAGAACCATCTATTTTTAAGAGCATATATAATGTATCTCAATGAGAGAATGACCACTGTTTGACCTGGTCCAGTTTAATTCGCCTCTTATGAACTAAGGACTAAACCAAGGTTAAAAAAGCATTTTTAATGCTAAACCACTGTCAGTATTACAGTTTAGTACAGGACTAGTCTTTATCCTTGTATGGAAAAGTGACTGTAAGGCTTTAAAGTGTTTGACGAATGGAATAATGGTCTGCGAAGCTGAGATATGAATTATCGTTCATATATCATTTGACCCCTTGAACACGAACAGCCCGCACACTAATAACTTACATATGTTTCATAGCAGCAAATGTAAAATGAATAATAAATAATAAAATAAACTCTACTGTTTAAGGCGTTGGGGGGGGGTGCTGCTGTGACGTGACTAAACCAGAAAAGCAGAATGGTGGGAAAGGGTGTGTGGAGAGAGTGCTGGTGAGAGTTACGATAATGGCTTGTCTTCTTTGTAATGGGACAAAACCACCACGGCAGCATCTTGAATCCCCCCCTACTTCCATCTAATGACTGGGCTGCTCTATGATCCCTATAGCTCATTAACAACCGGCTTTTTTAATGAGCTTTCAAGCCGGACTGGGGGAGGTTGAGTTGCAGGGACCATATGTAGCTCTCACCCCAATGCCCAATTATCACTGCGTCAGAGAACTACACAGATAGGGAGGGCGAGGGAAGGGAGGGGGGCGGTGGGCAAGAAGATAAAATGTGTCATTTATACCCCTCAGCTCTGGCCAAATTCCTTTCACTGGCTCTCTTCAGGGGATGGTGGATTACAGGTGAGCGCCATGGGACCCGCTCCACTCCTACTCACCCACACACGCCCTAACAACCCCTCGACCACACACGCACTGCATATGTGCATGAGGTGGTTACTGGTTGTAAAGGAATACTCCAGTATTTTTCAGTTTAATCTCTGTCTTATACGGCGGAAGCGTAGAGTCGATTAGCATTAGTAGATCATAATTTTGATGCTTTTTCTGTACAGAAAAACTAGTGGTTTAAATCTGCTTATCATCGCTGTCCAACAAAAACAAGTATCTCCAAAATAGTAATTTTACAGGAGAGGGCAAAAACGTTCTTTACTTTGAGTGTAAGTTAATGAAAAAAAGTTCTTATTCTAAGCAATTTTGAATTTTGATTTCTATTGGTCCAATCATCATGAAATTTTCACACAATGTAAAGGACGGCTGCTGAGCTCAAATGATATAAAATAGAGAAAAAATAGAGATATGTTTTTCAATGGACAGCAATATGATAGCTGTCATTATATATTTATGACGCGGTTATGTCAATGTTATGTCGCAAGGTTCAAGTAAAATGTTACCACGCCATTTACATCATAGAACATCTGACGTCATCTTGCAATTAACAGCTTCCGCTGTTCATAATTAGTCAAGTACTGCTTTTACATGTATTTTCTAATGATTATGCATGTGCGATGACATCTCTATGTAGGTAGCCTTCAAATAAGGTGGTACCATATTTCCATGCTGCCCTACACAGACACATAAACTGTCCCCAACACCTTGCTGGAAGCCACCCGGTTCATACAGCACCATGTGGTGACCGCACGGACCTAATTACATAATGTAACGTGAGCCTGTGAGAGTGGAGATAGCCCCTAGCGAGTGGAAAAGCTTCCCATGTGCCCTTTGTCTGGGCAGGGCTGCATCTATACACCTTCTCTCAGACACACACACACACACACACACACACACACACACACACACAGACAGACACACACACACACACACAGGGAGAGTGAAAGCCACAAGTGGCCAGTGTTCGTCCCCTGCTGACCAATCACATGGCGGCACCACTCGCCCCTCAGTTTCCCGCAAAACAAGGCGTGGCGCCAGCAGCAGCTGACCGCACAAACCTGCAGGTGTGTTTGTGTGGGTGGACTTTGAGCAACATGCCTGTGAGCCACTGCACAGACCACAGGCCTTTTGTTTGATCCGACGGGTAAGGCTGTCACACGCAGGACACACACGCTGCTGCTGTCTGGGGGAAAGTCAAACGAATAATTGTGGTCAGGTACAATGCTTCTGCCCAGTGCTTCAGCCCAGTGTAATCCCATGCCTATATGTATATCACTGCTGTCGGAAGAAAACCTCGTATCTCCATTTTTGTCTCATTTTCCAGTTTTTGACATCTTTTGAAAATGCCTGTTACTCTTTACATTGTCTGTAAATTTCATGATGAATGGCCTAAAAGGAACGACACAAAATTACTTGGAAAAAAAGTCTGGTTCCATTGACTTAAATTAAAAGTAAAGTAGGTTTTTTCCTTCTCCTGTAATGTTACCATTTAGGAGATGTTTGTTCAGACAACAGTGATATATATGTATATATATATATATATATATATATATATATATATATATATATATATATATATATATGGCATAATGTACCCCCACAGGACCACCACAGAGCAGGTATTATTTGGGTAATGGATCATTCTTAGCACTGCAGTAGCACTGACATGGTGGTGGTGTGTTAGTGTATGTTGTGCTGGAATACGTGGATCTGACACAGCAGGTATACAGCTGGAGTTTTTAAAACACTACGTCCACTCACTGTCCACTCTGTTAGACACTCCTATTCTCAGTCTAGTAGTGACTCTGAGGTGTTTAACACACGCTAACACACCACCACCTCAGTGTCACTGCAGTGCTGAGAATGATCCATCACCCAAATAATACCCGCTCTGTTGTAGTCCTGTGGGGGCCTTTATCATTAAAAAACAGGGTGGAACAACAAAGTATCAGAGAAACAGATGGACTACAGTCTGTAATTGTAGAACTACAAAGTACAGCTATAGAGTAAGTGGAGCTGATAAAATGGACAGTGAGTGTAGAAACAAAGAGGTAGTTTTAATGTTATGGCTGATCGATGTACATATGCAGTAGCAGTTCCAAGGTCGCCTACTATAGGCCACAGATTGACATGATGTAAGTTGGCATAGAAACACCATTTCATCACCTTGCAATACTATGATGCAGCACATTTCTAATTTGCATACTGACTTGCCAAAATATTACACAGGAAAGGATGTCACACACTACATGAACCGTATAGTATTAATGTTTAGCTGGCACAGAGAACTAGTCTAAAGCTAAAACTGTACTTCAGCATAAGACCTTTACTTAGCAATTTCCCTCACTGGCCACATTTGAAGTCACATAGGTCCAGTATATGTGTGTACAGTTACAGATTATAGCCCATCTGTTGTCACACACGATTTGTCAGTTCCACTTCTACCCCATTCGTTATTGCTCAACTTTTTTTTTCACCTTTATTCATAAATCTGACCACAGAAAGGCTATAGAATGGACATTATATGGGTGGTGGACCCTTTTCAGCGAAGCAGTAACTGTAAAGCATAGTAAAGTGTGTGATGCTGGAACAACAAGGCAAGTTTTCATACACTGCTGTCATTCAAGGTGCTTTACAGATGAGAAAATACAGAGCCCTTTAAAAAAAGGTGACTAGAAATAAAAAACAGATTAGAATTAAAATTAGATTTAAAAAGTGCCATTACAGAAGAGCAGGGCTAGAAACACTTGTGCTTATGGCAGTGTTTTCACACACATTAGTGTCACTGCAGGGTTGAAAATGACCCACCAACCAGAAATATGCAGCCAGGAGTGCCTTTGTGGTCAGAAACTGACCACTGATGAAAGGCTGCAGGTTAAATAGCACATGGAAACAGATAATCACCTAACTGTACACCAGCAAGTTGGAGCAGCAAGGTAGGCATTTCTAATGAAGTGGCCAGTGGGGATACATACGGCCTCCTTGGAAGGACACGAAGGACACTACCTGTTTTTTTTGTTGTTGTTTTTTACATAATAAATAATCATAATAATCAATGGTAATTGTTTACACAAGTATCCTACACATCTCTGCTACAAATGAGAATGTAAACTTTGTTTGCAACACCTGACATCTGTGAACAATTCAGCCGAAAGAGGCAGGAGCGCAAATGTTACACGTGACGCCTCGTAACAGACTGTGGGGCAAGTTAAAACTAAACTAAAAAGTCTGATAAATCTGTGCAAAACACCATTAATTCAATGGAAATCTATGTAGTTTGAACCAGACCAGCTTAAACCTAAATACATAAAATATATGTTCGTTAAAATAAATGTGACTAGTGAATAAAGGCTGAATTTATATGGGAGGATATGTACTTCTGTCATTGTTTACTTCAGGAGTCTTCAGTGTCTTCTGTGAAGTCTGTGACTTATACACACAAATCAATATCAAAAACATTTATGAGGGAAACGTTTTGAGGGTGAATCGTGAGAAATACCTGTCCAGTTACTGTAAAAAAATTGGCAGAGGACGTTGCTATATACACAATGATTGGCCAATTCATTAAGTACACTTCCTTGCTTCTGCACTTCTTGTCCCTTTTCTCAGCTCCACTTATTATATAGGTGCACTTTGTAGTTTTACAATTATAGACTGTAGTCCACCTGCATACTTTGTTGGCCCCCTTTCACCCTGTTCTTCAATGGTCAGGATGCCCACAGGATCACCACAGAGCAGAAACTTTTTGGGTGGTGGGTCATTCTCAGTTCTGCAGTGACACTGATGTGGTGGAGTGTTAGTGTTTGTTGTGCTGGTATGAGTTGCCAGGCACAGCAGTATTACTCCAACATTTTTTATTAATGTTGATAGAATATTCTTCAGTAGAAATGTGTAGAATTTGCTAAATCTGCCAAACTGAACTGGTTTTTAGTCTTCATAGGTGAACACGTAAGTCAACGTTTATAAGCATGTTTTAATTTTGTTTAGATTCAAATTTTATATTGTGGCAGTTGTACACTATTTTTTGATGACAAGAAAGCTGCAGCTATATCTCAGCACAGCTGCCTTTGTGGAGTGGCCTTGTTTTCACAGCAGGAGGTTCTCACGCCTCCCCTTTCACACCCTCATTGCTCACTAGCAGCTCAACACAGAGCCACATTTTACCCACAGAGAGTAAACAGTGTCAACAAAACAAAATTATGGGGACGAAAAACATTTCTTTCATTATATTAACTGAAAACATCTGCTGATTTCCATTCCACCAGAGGAATGACCACTCTGCAGAAAGAGATTACTTGCATAAAACATCCATGTTACATTTGTTTGTGCCCTGCTCTCCCCTACATACTAGCTGCGTTCCAAAGCCTAGGCTGCAGCCAAAGGAGGGCAGATCCTCGGTAGTACTGTCCTATAAAACCTCCTGCTCAGTAGCCTAACACACAAACAGAACAGTCCTACAGAGGCTGTATGGTGATGTCAAAAGAAAGGTCCCGCCTCTTCCAACTACGACACGAAACTAGTTAGGGAACTGTTGAGAGAAAACGGAGCTCGTTGTACTGAGTTTGTTGCCTTTCCATTTCTTCATGGAAACTGAGGGGATGTTTATATGTAGTACGATAAACTACATAAAACAAATACTTCTAAATAACATACAATATATGGATGAATGCTTTAATTAATTAATAATTTTACACGTTATAAGGTAACGAAGACAAGAACGCGAACCTACATTTTAAAACAAGCTCTTTTCAAACGACCTAGTTTTCCGACATTTTCTTGGTGCTTTTTTTTTTCTCTTTTGCGTCGTTCAGGCGCAGAGAACTATGGGTAACCAAAGGCCTGGAAAGATACATCTGATGCGTCCTCAAAATCACTCAGAACATAGGCTGTCTTTCTAGGCTGTATGCGAAGGGTCCTTTGGAACGGCTTTCTATGTACTAGAGGATGAGAAATGCAGCCTACCTCAGCTGCGGCCTAGGCTTTCGAACGGAATGTTCCTTAGACTTTCGGAGAATATTTCTTCCTGTTTTAAGTTTCACCCACCACACGGCTGCTTAATTCACTCGAGCCCTCTCTATGACAATTAATGAGTGCGGCAACTTGGGCTCAATCAAATCACTATTTGTGTGCAATTAAAAGCACAGCGTTATTACATTACAAGGAGGCCCGCATGCACAGCACTTTCTGTGGATGAGTGAGGGAGTGAGGGGGCCATCCTTCAGCACGAGCTCAAACACACAGTCTGATTTATGTTATGTTTGCTGTGTGCAGCTATATCGCGAATAAGCTTGCGCTTTCTCGTTTTATAAAAAGGCAATTAACCAGTCTTAATTACATTTCTTAAAGAAGCATGGCCATCCAGAGCCAGTTTCGTCATCCTTTCTCCCCGGGGATGAGGGCTCTTGTGGCAGCTCTGCTGGAGCGAGGGAGGGAGGGAAAGAGAGAAAGAGAGAAGGAGGGAAGGATTTGTTAAAGGGCTAAACCACAGAAAGACTCTCTAATGCTTTTTTTTTTATCTTTCTTCCCATAACCTGAATTCTCGCCCCACTCCTCCACGTAGACCACAAAGAGAAATCTGAAGCCTAAAATTACACCAACAGCCCCCCCCCCCCCCCCCCCCCACACACACACACACACACACACATACACACATGGGAGCAGGACACAACGGTCCAGCTGCCCAACAATGGCCTGCCATGACATACAGGTAGCCAGGCCACAATGTGTGGAGATAGCAGGCGCAGATACGGGCTTACATAATGACGCACGCTTACCGCAGGTGACAGGAAGATGTGGGTCAGCCTGCTGCGGCTTGTAGTGCTGTGGGACACATGCATTCCAGGGGCCCGCACACGATGTGGTCAAACGCTTCGTTTCAAAGCAATCTTCTCATCGGACTTCTAGCCAGAGATCAGCTATAGGAGGGGCTGCATGTAGGCCACTGAAAACCAGAAGCCTCAAACAGTGAGATTTTTAATGGTTCCTTACCCCAAATTTTGTCCCAGCACATTGGATGTCCAAAGTTTCCTTGCCAAATTAAAAATAAACCTTAAAGACCACCCTTTCTTTATTATGACTTCTAGTCAAAATGGCTAGTAAGTACAAGGCACTGGTTTGTTAGTATGAGGGGAAAAGTATAGAGAAACCTTTAACTTAATATAATCTAGTAATAATATCACCCTTTGCATTTATTACAGGCTTCCATCCTTTTCAGAGGACTCACTTACAGTTCTTCAAAGAAATCTGCAGGGATGTTTTTCCACACCTCCAAAGTTCAGTCTTAGAAGTTGGTTTTGTATTTTCTGCCTCTCATGATCCGAGTAATCCATACACATTCCGTGGTGATGAGGTCTGGACTCCGGGGTGGTCAGTCTATTGTTCAGCTTCTTTGTTTGATGGGTCCATCTATTTTCTTAGTAACAGCTTCTTGACAGCTACACATCCTTTCAGACCCATAGTGCTGAGTGGTCTTCTCCCAGTGGAAGGATGGACAGAAGCACCTGTGGATGTTCTCAGATCTGAAGCAGCTTCATTTTCTCCTCTCTCTCAAAGACGAAAGTTTGAAGTGCTGTTTATCTGATGGGGGCAGTTTTGGTGTCTACCAGGTGTTGCAGGTGGTTGTTAGGAGTTGAATTTTCTCTGAAATTTTAATAATTTTTTAATTGCTTTTGGTTAGTTTCCTTTGACTTTCCCATTCCTTATGCAAGTGGAATATCTTTTTTTCTAATCTCCTGAAAAATAAAAAATGTGTGCTTCATGGCCGTTTTAACAGTTTGGTCCTGTTCATCTACACAGCCAGGAAAGAAGCAAGTGAAAAACAAATTTAAGCCAACAAGTCTAAGGCAGATGTTTCAAAAGAAGCACCAAAGGCTTAACTATTTAGGAAATTTAGAAAATAGAAAAATATACTGCACATTCCCTAAAATGCAGCTAGTTGAAAGTGATATGATGTTGACAAATGTATCCGTTTGTACCAGGAAAGCCTAGCAAAAAGTACAGCAAAGTGCACAAAGTTAAGTTTCACTTTGTGTTTTTTGCTGCCTAAATGTAGTCAATTAGCCAAGACATGTACAGTATTCAAATATTGCTTCTTAGTTTAGAACTAGAGCAACAAGGCTAACATTGGAGAACAGTCAATGTCAACAGGCATCCAAATCTTTACCATAAATATATGCCTAAATCCTTTATTAAGGTTGTGCAGATTGTTGATTACATACACAGTATGCAATCATTAGGCTTTCTCTGAAGTTCCTACAGAGCCCTGAGTGTTCTCTACTGGTTTTGTGACTATGGGAAAAATTAGCAAATTTGATTTTTCACCAAAAGATTTAGCAAAACCATACCATTTTGACACTTTGATAGTGAAGATGATTCAATTATGGGCGGTGATTGCTATGTGCTGAACTAAAATTTGAAGGCCCGAAGACCTACTGATTATTTTCTCACTGACAGTGATGCTATTTTCACACCAGCTGAAATCTTGATAGAACCTGTTATTCACAACTGCAGATCTGTAAGTGAAAAGGTGAGAACAAGCCTTCACATCTCTGTCAAGGGTGTCACAGCTAGAAAATGGGGCAAAAGCACCTCAAGCCAGCATAAACACTTACCCAGAAAACGGATCAAACATGCGACCGACCTTCTCCAACACCTTTCCACATAAACACTTTCCACAGACGCCCACACACACCTCTCTGCATTCCACACTGCTCCCTCACAACCTCAAAGAAGTTCATCTCTGATAAGAGGAAGTGAAAGAAAAGAAATAAATAATAATATTCATGCACAGCATCCGGTGACCACCACATTCATCACCAGGCACTCAGACACGTACACTGATAGGGTGTGAGTGTGATCTAGGTCACTGCAGGTTACTGGTCACCAATGGACAGACTGGTTAAACTGGCCCTGGCTACGCACACAGAGCCGTGGCCTGCTTGCATTAGCACTTGTGCGTCAACCTGCTCTGCTCTCCTTCCTGGAAGGCTGGGCTGAGCCGAGCAAAGCTGGACTAGAGACAAAAGAACTGGTTTAACGAGCATCAAAGGCCTTTCAGGTGGGATGGCATTCTACATTTCTCAACACCAGAAGCTCCCATGATAAGGCCAGTTTAGTATGTAGTAGCTTACAAAGTAACTACAAGGTCCCCTTTAATGTTAACTTAATGTTCAAAATAAATGTGTTTACTATTGCTGGAGCAGGTTGGTCTTTCCCCCCACCTCCACCCCCAAGCTCTGGGGCAATACTTCCATATTTTAATATGAAATAACAATATACAATCATATGCAAAAGTTTGAACACCTCTGGTCAAATGACGTGTTTTGTTGATTGATTAACTTAATTTTCTGCAAATTTTAGTGCACAATTTCTATTTATTTGCATGCATTTTACTTATATGAGAGAAATGTGTCATAACCCTTGCACTTTTTAGATTTTATTATATTTATTTACATTTCTAATTCAGCAAATAAGCAGTAATTGTGCATTAAATGTGTTCTCTGCAGAGGATGCACTAACATATTTTTGTTTTTTATAAAACTAGTAAGACATGTAATGTGACCAGGGGCAAAACAACTTTACATATGAGTATCTTCTTATGATTTCTATCCATCTACCTACCCAAAATCCACCAAACAAACCAACACAACACAAATGAGGACAGAGCATCAGACAGCAAACAATACAACTGACATTGAGCAGCAAAAAGATAAATAAATAAATATAATAAAAAAGAAATAAAGAAAAGTACGACAGATTAAAAGTGACTATGGGAGTGGTGTTATTAAGGGTGGATTCTGTTGCGGAGAGAGTTTAATGTTTACTTCCTTCCCAAAGTGATAAACTGGTGTATGGTGCACAAAGTGCATGAAAATAACTATTCACGGCCTTGACTTTACACTGTGTGCACATGACGGTATCATCTGTCGCCACTAAAACATCAGTGTCACGGCAGTGCTGAGAATAATGCGCCACCCAAATAATACCTGCTCTGTGGTGGGCCGGTGGGTTCTGAGCATTGAGAAATGGGGTGAAAGGGGGCTAACAAAGTATCTTGTACCTTATAAATTATAACATTTTATCATTTGTCTCCTATATGTTAGCTTTAGCAAATAAAATTCTCTGTAGAGGTTGTAAGAATTTTCACCTTAAAAAAAAACAACAAAATGTCCTTTACACAGGGGTGCCCAAACTTTTGCTTACAACTGTATAACACAGATGAGAATAAGAATTTGAGCCACTGCTCCTCCAAATAGCTCCTCCCCTGCTGTGCATTGTGTCTTCTCTGTTTTCTTTGAATATTCTTAAAGGGGAATTCCAGCATTTTTTTCTAAATTACTACATAATTAAATAATTAAGAAGAAACCACAATCATTCAGTGATTTGATCAGAAATTCTACAGCGACTTACAGAGTCACAGTGGTGGTGATGGAAACCAGATATGCGAAGTGTTCAGCACCCCCAAAAGCTCCCTCACATGAAGGTATTTGCAGAAAATGGTTACAAATACATCGTCTGCTGCCTGAGACATTGTTTTATGATAGTTGTGGGACAAGATTTAGGCCTAAAATGTATTTTTTTAAATGCTTTTATGAAGGAGAAACACATGCATTTTTTACACTGGTTTTTCATAAGCAAAAAAAAATAAAAAATTCAAGACATGTGTAGGTTCACATTGTGGAGTGTAAATTGTTGTAAAAATGTTTTAGGCAGCACAAACCCTGGATCCTATTCCAACCACAGTAAAGAAACCGAATCGCCATGTTTCTTGCCAATACACCGTTTTACATCAAACCACTCTGAATGGCTATATTTACATCTCAACCACTGAATTATCCAGATATTTTGAAATATTAGTGGAATTTCCCTTTAAGCTATAGCAGTGAGGAATGCAAGCCTGGAACAGCTGGCAGCTCTGTGACTACTAGACTAAATCGCTGCTACTGAATAGCGAAGAATACTCCATTACAATCGTGAGTGGATCACAATATTGTTCAGAGAGAGGAAGAGGTCTGCCTCAGAGAGGAGGATGTAGTGTGGGACAGAATAGAGGACGCAGAGGCTCCAGGAGGCCCAGGGAATGAACCAAGCACATACTGAGACATGACAGTCCAACAGACAGACGTCCACATTGGCCTGTCTCCATTCACTCCTTTGACATTTTTTCATTGTGCTCCAGCAGAGGCCTGGGAAGCTGCCTGTGCTAATTGAGGCCTGAAGGTCATTGGGTCAATAGGGTCCTGGCCACTGAGGGAGAGGAAGCATGGTCAGGGCGGGGCAATGACCTCCGTCATCACAGCTCCCTACATAATCCCTCAATTCACAGACCATACGGAGATAATAGGGATGGCAATAATGGAGTTAAAGGGGAATGATTATTTAGTTCAGTCCCCCAATTACACTGCTTTTTGTCCTTGTCATAGATGCCTTGAAGCTGCAAGCTGCCAAGGAAACGGCTGTCAAAGATGCTAGTTAAAGCCCTAAGAATCTGTCCCATAGGCCAGGCCATCATTTAAACTAGTGGTTCCTGGCTCGAGTTCTCCTGCAGTCCACCTGCTCTGCACAGTTTGGTGTTTATCCTGCTCTAACACACCTGATGCAGATAATGATGAGACTCAGGTGCAGGAAAACACTTAATGATGAGATTCAGGTGCAGAGAGCTGTCAGAACTGCGCAGAGCAGGTGGACTATAGGACAGGCATGGGAAACCCTATTTTTTAACTACTTAAAAAGAGGATTCCACTAACATTTCAACATTATGGCATAATTACATCTATGAACTGTGTGCTTGAAGGGGAATTCCACTGATTTTTCATAATTCAGCCACAGAGATGTGAACAGTCATTTAGAGACTTTGCTCATTGTTGTAGAGAAACTGACTCAGATGTCTGGTGGTGATTGGAACCAGGGGTCACAATGTCTACAACACTAATACAACCATTTTATTTACTTTCTAAAACCACAAGTGAGTTTTATATACTGAGTTTTATATGTAATGCTGATGATAAAATAGTGGTAAATCTGAAAAATACATTTTGTTTGGGGACTATTTTGCCAAACAACACCCTGTAGGCAGCTAAAAAACATGGCTCAGGCCAAAATCCTATCTCAAAACTATTGTGAAACAATATCTCAGGCATCAGAGAGCATATTCATAACCATTATGTGTAATAAATTTCGACGGGGGGAGATTTTAGAAGCATTAAACTCTTCAGGTGTCCGGGTTCTTGCCACCACCACAATTCTGACTCTATGTTTCCAGAACAGCACATTATAATGTAGAATTTTTTTTAATTTATTGGGGTCCCCTTTAATACAGACCTGCCTCATCTTTAACAGACTTAAAAATGTTATGTTCCTTATAACTGATAAAGAGACAAAGTCTCACAGGGAAAAAGGGAATTCCACCAGTGTAAACAAAGTCATTCAGACTTGTTTAATGTGAAACACTTAACTGAAGAGAAAAACTTACTGACTTTGATTTCTTTACAGTTTTACACTTATTTACTGTGCTTAATGACCAGTGAACTTGCATGTGTCCTCTGATTTATCTCTATATAAAATAACATTTTTAGAACTGTTTAGCCTTTGAACATCCTGAATGCACATTATTTTAAAACTATGTTTTAGGCCTTAATTTTACCTCAAAGCTATTGTAAAACCACATCTCCAGCAGCACAGTCATAACCATTACTTGTAACAGCTTCCTGTGAGGTAGCTTTCAAAGGCTTCGGACATCCGGTTCCTATCACCACCACTGTGAAATTAAAAAAGAAGGAAAAAAATGACTTGGTAAAATCTACAATGTGGAATTTCACATCAAAACATTCCACATGACTTTGTAATTAATTAACTAGGTTACACTCATTTCAAATTATGCAGAGGAAATTTTGGTGGTATTCCCCTTTAAGTTGGGATGTAAACAAAGTCGTTCGGAGTGGTTTGGTGTGAAATGGCTCATTTGTAGAGAAACTTAGCGACTCATATGTCTTTATAGTGGTGGTGACAGGAACCAGGGGTCACCATGACTACAACACAAATACGGCCACTGTATTTACTGTCCAAACCCACCAGCGAGCCTACACGCGTCTTCTGAGTGTCTATATGCAGTGGTGATGGTAAAATATCAGTCAGTTAAAAAAAAAAAGTTTTCTTTGAAGACTATTTTGCCTTAGACCACACTTCCATCATAAATAGATTAAAATACAATCATTAAAATACGTTTTAGACCAAAACCTCACAAACCTTCTGTAAAACAATGCCTGTCTGTGAGAGGGCGGACATGAAACTCTTCGGACGTCTGGTTCCCATCACCACCACTGTGAGCAGTTCTGACCCGGTGGGTTTCTCTAGAACAGAGCACTTCACACCAAACCGCTCTAATGAGTTTGTTGACATGTTAACCGTTTAAATATGTAGACTTTTTTGGAAAATGGGTGGAGTTCCCCTTTAAATTCACCTGTATTAGTCCATGGCTTAATGCGAAAAGGTCTCTGTTATTGCCTACAGAGATGGCCTCAATAAAAGCCGACAGGCCGCTTCAAAGCGAGGTTAATAATAAAATAAAAATGTGTAAAATGTGTAAATAATCCCTCTTCGCCTTCAAAATATATGAGCCTGCGCGACTTTCTCCTGCGGTGGATGGTCAGGGCTCAAGCGCTGTAACGTTACTGCCCTCTAGTGACCGTTTGCTGTAAGTTCAGCCACAACGCAGGGAAGGAGTTAGCGTTAGATTCACCAGCTTTTCTCCCCCGTTCCATCTTAAATGTTGCCGCAGCAAAATGTGACTGCTGCAGCTATTAAGGTGGAGCGGAAAATTTTGAACAAGAAGTTGGCGAGTAAGAAGCTAACGTTAACCTAGCTAGCTGACTTCAGCTTCAGGTACAATAAGCTACCGCTGTAAAACGAGGGCTGGATTAACGTTAGACCCGTGTCACTAAATCCCGCACCTCGATTATTTTACGCACAGTTTAGTGTTTAGAGATCTGACACCCACTTTAAGCTCATGAAGTCTTCAGTAACGAGCTAATAATTTGGGTCAGCTGTGCTAGAGGCGAGAACGACGCTAAAAGGTGCGGAGGAACGGTTAAGATAGGAGCAGAAGTTACTGAGAAAGCATTTCTTGAGTTCATTCATGTGACCCGTCGTGTAAATACGTTACAGTACACACTTAAACAGATGGTTCAGTGGTTCTTTAGGAAAGGGAATGGCTCTATTTAAATGGTTATTTGCATGGTGAGATTGAGATATGGAACCTTTTTGAAAATGGTTCTATAACTTACAGCCCTAAAATGGGTTCCTCTGTTGTCACAGGCTTGACATGGTAATAATAGAAGAACCCTTTTGGGTGCTATAGAACCATTTTCAAATGTTCTTTTTTGAGTGTAGGTAACCAGAGTAATTATAACCAGTACAAGGCCTTCAAGAGGGCAAAGAAATACAGGAGCAGGACTGTGACGCTGCTGTGCAGACAAAAGCAGTAACAGTAGGTTAAAGGGGAATTCCCCCCATTTTTAAAAATGTCTGCATAATTAAGTGGGTAAGAGAGGATCAAAGTAATTCAGAGTGGTTTGGTATGAAATGCTCTGTTCTGGAGAAACTGACAGAGTGTGAATTTTTCACAGTGGTGGTGATAGGAACCAGACGCCTGAAGAGCTTAATGCCTGAGTTTTATGAAAGTGTTGCTTTTTGTTTTTGGCCTGAAACGCTTTTTTAAAATCCAGTCAGGGTGAAGGTGCACATTCAGAGCAAGAAACAGTGCCCAAACAAAACCTTTTTTCAGATCTACTGCTATTATACCATTATAAGCATTTCATACAAAGCTTAGAAGATGTGTGTCGGTTCACTGGTGGTTTTGAGTAGTAAATAAAATGGCTATATTTGTGTTGCAGACATAGTGACACCTGGTTCCTGTCACCACCACTGTAAAGAAATCTAAGTTGGTAAGTTTCTCTGAACCGTTTTACATCAAACTGCTCTGAATAATTTTGCTTACCTGTCAACTATTTAATAATGCAGACGTTTTGAACAAAATAGGGAACACCCCTTTAAGTGCAGTTGCTTCTTTCCATCTTAAACCTTGCATTTCTTCGCATGAGATGTTTGTCTGTTTTTGTGCTGTCTGTGTAAGACGTGGTATTTACACAGGTTTAGCTAAGCACAGTGCAGTCGTAGTACAGTTCAAACGTTTGAAATCAATGTTTTCAACAAAATAGAACCAACAGTTGCAGATACATGTATAAGATGACTCCAGTATGATTTTAGTTCTCTACAACTGCATAGATGTAGATAATTCAGTAAGATAGAGAAAACTGTACAGCAAAGTGAGAGCTATGGAAAGTGGTAATCATTTGTATACAATATATAATTATGTTATTTTATTATTTAGTAACTTAATAGTAATAATAAGAAGAAACACATATATAATGCATATAGCCTCCACACACACACATTTTCTAAGCCACTTCTCCCTCAGGGGGTTGCTGGAGCCTATCCCAGCGGTCATTGGGCAGAAGGCAGGATAATCCCTGGACAGGTCGCCAGTCCATCGCAGGGCAGACAGACACATTCACTCACACAGTTAGGGGCAATTTAGCCTGTCCAGTCAGCTCGATTGCATGTCTTTGGACTGTGGGAGGAAACCCACGCAGACACAGGAAGAACATGCAAACTCCACACAGAAAGTCTTGAACCCATGTCCTTCTCACTGTAAGGCGATAGCGCTATCCACTGTGCCACTGTGCCGCCTCCACGTGTCACAATGCAGCTTGAAGTCTGTTAAAAGGACTAAGGCAAATAAAAGCCAACGTAAGAGAAAAAAACAAAATAGAGAAGATAAATGCATTAAATATATGGAGGAAAAATGTAAAAAAAAAATCTAAAAATTCTAAAAAGAATAATGTAATAGTAAAAACATAGGGTTATAAAACATAGATTAATAATGAAACCTGAAAAACAAGAAATTGATAGTAAAGTTAAACATTTAAAATAATACCAGATATAATACCAAGTATAATACCAAAATAAAGTAAAAATAAAAAAGTAAGTATTTGCGCTTAAAAATGTCAAAGGGTACACTAAGTAAAACTAGAGAAAAGCTGAAAACACTAAATACTGAATAAAATTTAATCTCAAATTACATGCTAGCAACAACAATTCTTGGTATGATAACTTTTTGAAAGATGGTCCAAGTGCCGGGAAAGTTTAATGAACCTGATAAAAAATCGCGTGCGTGACTCAGCAAGACTTGCCAACTCCACCAAAACAAGCCTCATACCCCTCATACCCCATCAACTCCAACTCCCACCCAGACTTCAGGCAGGGGGGTGTGTCCCCAGTGGGCGGTGTGAGAGGTCTGAGCCACTTCATTCCAACTTTCTCCAAATTCCTGCAGACTGAGAGTTCAGGTTCCTCAGAGCTCCTCACACTTTCAGCTGAAGCTCCTGTAGAAGCCAGAATGTCTGACAACACCTCTGCTCCCGGCTCTGCTGGAAACCCGGTGAAGTTTAAGAATCAGGACTACACCTCCATCAGAGATGAGTGTCTCAAGAAAAAAACTCTGTTCCTGGACTCGACTTTCACAGCTGACCAGACTTCCGTCGGCATGCCGGCAGATCCGGACCCAAAACTGGTCATCAAATGGCTGAGACCCAAGGTAACTGTCTAGATTTCTGTCTGGTTATGGACACATTGTGTGATGCTTTTAACACTTAATCTGTTTTGACACTTTCAAAAGAAATCAAACTGTTTTTTTCTTTTTATATTTTTCTACAAATGACAAATAAAGTGTGTTGAATTAGTTATTGTAGAGTTGCATGAATATCATGTGATTCTGTGGAGAAGCTTGTGTAATACAGCTGCCACCTGCCCTTCTGATCTTCTGATCTAACAGAGATGTTCCTACTGGGTTTGTGGAGGATTTCACAAAGTATTTTCCCACTAAAGCTGTGTCCAATAGAATAGATGTCCCTAGAACATTTCGTCCATAACAATTTTTAAAGGATCCCTCGCAATCAGCAGCATGGCCTACAGTCGTATGCAAAAGTTTGGGCACCCCAATTGCATGTAAGGCTCCAGCACCCCTTGCAATCCAGAAGCGGCTTAGAAGATATGTGTGTGTGTGTGTGTGTGTGTGTGTGTGTGTGTTAAACTAAGCAAATAAATACAAATTGTGCACTAACATTTTAATTGTGTTCTCTATAGAGGACGTGTTAACTTATTTTCACTAAGAAAATCAACAACACATAATTTCACCAGGGTCTTTAAACCTTTGCACCTAACTGAATTCATTGTCATTTAAAAAATCTAAAATAATTAGTCTGATATAAACATTTAGGTGGACATTAGTGGGTGGAGTGTCATGCCTTGAGAGCATCAACCATTTTGAGACATAACAATAACGAGTAAATGAGCAAATTATATTGATTGAAAGTATTTTTTAAACCAATTTTTCAATCAGAACTACATCAAAGAAATAAAGACGTGGAAACACATAAGGTCTGTGGTTACAAAGCTGTATTATGTCTACTGTGGTTTACTGAGAAGTGTCACTTATAAAGTGGCCTTCAGTAGAACTTGATGCAGGCCAAACCTCTCCAATTAAACTTGTTTTTGGCACCTTAAAAGGAAATGTACACATTGGGGAAAATGTAGGAAGGAAGTGATTAGGGTTAAAACAGTAGAGAGGCCTTGAGGATCGTGACAAATGCCCAACACAACATCTGGACTGAAGTGAATAGGGATTGATCAGGGTTTAAAGCTTTACAACAGAGATGTAAAACTTTAGATCACAGGAAGTTCTGTTCGGAGTTTTTTTGCTGTCCAGCCAAATGTGTTTAGTGCAGCCTTGCTTTTCTAGTAAAGTGAGACTTTGCCTTTCCTTCTCATCCCAGTCACGTGTTGAGAGATGAATGAAATACAGTTTGTCCACAACACAGTGTTACTTTAACATGAAACAACAACAAACAACAGGATACGGCTACAACAGTACATAACGCAACAGTGAGTAAAAAATAATAAATAAATACAGCAAAAAAACTATAGTGGACTGTATAATAAGCTGTGCAAACAGAAAATTATGCAGTGACCGATAGAGTAAACTATACAAACAATAAAATCCAATGAACAACACATTAAACTATGCAAACAATAAACTATATACTATAACTATACAATAAGCTAAGAAAACTATTTGGGTACACTGTGCAATAAACATTGTGAAATAAATTGTAAACAACAATAAACTGTACAGTGAGCCATACAATAAACATTCAAAGTAATAATTTATACAGTGCACTGCACAATAAACTGAAAACAATACACTGTACAGTGAACTATACAATAAACTATGACAGTAATGAAGTATACAGTGCACTGTGCAATAAACTGAAAACAATACACTGCAGTGAACTATACAATAAATTATGAAAGTAATGAACTATACATTGCACTGCAATAAACAATGAAAATAATAATCTCTGCAGTGAACTAAACAATAAATTAACAAAACAGCAAACCTAACAGAGAACTACATAATAAATCATGCAAACAATAATCCATAAAGTGTATTATTCAATAAAGTATGAGAAGAACAAACTGTACACTGTAAGGGTGTAACAATTTCAACATAGTAATAAAAAAGCGAAAGGTGAACACTCAAACCAGTGTTTTGAAATCATTGATACACAAAACGATTTCTGCTGAAGGTCTCTCATCCATCTTATGTGGAAACTAGTGTCAGTGATGTTTCAAGTTCAGTTTTGTAAGACCTCTGTTTTGCTAGGACACATTACACTTTGTTTTGTTTTGGAATAAAACGTGTAACTTTGAGCCAAGCCAGTCTGTGTAACATATAATTAGATGTTTGTTAGAAAGTAATTTCAAATTAAAAAATTCTGACTGTAAGGACCAGATAGAAAACACTGAAACGATAGACAGTGAGGTAGAGGAGAGAAATGCACAGTCTTCGCAGCTGTTACTGTTATTTTGGATGCATTTGTGTGACAGTATTACGTGCAGCTATTCTATGCTTATGCATGTTGTCTGTCTGTTTATCCTTTTGTCTTCAGGAAATCAGCAGCAATGCTGTCTTTGTTGATGGCACCACGGGCACCACTGATATCTGCCAGGGTCAGCTGGGTGAGTCCTTGCCCGAATTAGCGCTGAGATTTGAAGCCCGGCTAATGGGATAAGGCCTTGAAATTGAAAAAAAATAAATAAATAAATAAATTGCACGCACACAAATGAGTGAAGAATGGCCTCTGGGCACGAGCACAATCACAGAGACATCTGTCTTGGAAGAGCTCCCGTATCATCTTCTTATCATGCAGATTCACCTCACTACACCCTCTCTCTCTCTCTCTCTCTCTCTCATTTCCCTCTCTCCTCCTCTTTGCTTTATCCTGGTTATAATGTTTAATATCCCACTCCCGTTCCGCCCCTCTAGCTGTGAGGGTCTCGGGCCCCTTCTGCAGATGCCCCGCTGAGAGCTGTAAAACAGAGCAGCCTCAGGGCTCTCACATCAAAACTGGAGAAGTGGTGCAGGAGGAGGGAAGCGGAAAAAGGGGGGCTTCATCTGCATACGCCTCCAACCCCCCCTACCCCCCCCCCCCCACCCAAAAACGCCCCCCCGCCCCCAGACCCCGAGCTCAACAATAATAATTATTTTGCACAGCAGGTTTTGATTTATTCTCTCTCTCTCTCTCTCTCTGTCTCTCTCTCTCTCTCTCTGTCTCTCTCTTTCATCAGGACTCTCTTCTTCTCTAATCCCTCTTTATCTCCACTCTCATTCTCTCTGTGTCCTTTGTTATCTCTCTCTCTCATTCTCCTTCTTTATCTGCTCTCTCTTTTTTTCTCTTCTCTTTCTCCCTTTTTCCTCTCCATCTCTCTCCCCTTTCTCATGTTCTCTCTCTTCTCTCTGTCTCCCTCTTTTTCATCTCTCTCACTCCCTGCTCCTCCCTCCTTCTTTTTTCTCTTTCTCTTACTCTACCTCTCTCTTCTTCCTCCCTTTCACCCCTTGTATCTTGTTTCTTGTGACTCCATCTTTATCTGCCTCATTCTCTCTATGTCTGTCTCTTGCTTCCTTCTCTCTCCCTCTCCCTCCTCTGTTCCTCTCTCTCTATCTCACTGTTTATCTTCTGTTTTTTCTTCATCTTCCCCATTCTCTCTCTCTCTCTCTCTCTCATTCTCTCCCTCTCCCTTCTCCGTTCCTCTTTTCCTCTCTCGCTATCTTACTGTTTATCTTCTGTTTCTTCTTTTCTCTCTCTCTCTCTCTCTCTCTCTCTCTCTGAGTCTCTTTCTCTCACTTTCTCTCTCTCTCTCTCTGTCTCTCTCTCTGAGTCCCTCTTGCATTCTCTCTCTCTTTTTCTCTCTGAGTCTCTCTCTCTCTCTCTCTCTCTGAGTCTCTTTCTCTCACTTTCTCTCTCTCTCTCTCTCTCTCTCTGTGTCTCTCTCTCTGAGTCCCTCTTGCTTTCTCTCTCTCTCTCTCTGAGTCTCTCTCTCTCTCTCTCTTTCTTGGTCTGATTTTGATTGGTGTTTGGCATTGAGGTCCTGTTTTTAGATGCTCTGTAAAGACTTCTGATTGGGTATTGGGGGACTTTCAGACTACATCACCACTAAAACTCTCATCAGGAGCATCAGAGGCTGTACAAAGAGGCTGTTTTCATATTACAGTCTTCTGTAATATCAGTATTGCAATGGCTATTTTCACGAAGGCTATTTTGCTTTAACCTCTTTTTCCCCATTTGCTGCCTCTACTCTTCTGAGAAGGCTTTATACTAGATGTTGGAACATTGCTTTTAGGATTTGATTGAAGCCATAAGAGCATTAGTGAGGTCAGTGAGCTGGATCACAAATGCCACTCCAGCTCATCCCAAAGGTATTGGATGGAGCCTGTGTGCACTATACCCCCTGGTATTTGGAGGGTTGGCTGGCTCCTTCAGTGTTGGCTGGCTGCTAACTCACTCACTGATGATAGCAGAGTTTTGATTTTGAGATATTCAGGGGGTCTAAGAGGCTAATTAGGGGGTCTTGGACCCCCCCAGGACTCCCTGTGTTTTGCATCTGGAACAGAGCTCCCCCACTGCTCCACAGTCCAGTGTTGGGAGGCTTTATATGTATATTATGCTCCTATAGCTGATGCTTGGCATCAGGCATGGTCACCTCAGGCACAGAGTCCAGTTATGTTGGTCAGTGTTTTCCTACAGAGAATACACTAGCTGTGTGCACAGCTGAACACCTGAATTTCTGTGAACTCGGATGTATTTTATGTGCTGATATATAGTGTGATTTATGATCTTAGCCAGCACAATTAAAGCCATGTTATACTGACTCAGCATATTTATTTGCCTTTGATACTTTAGGATTTAGGAACAAAAACGTATTTCTGTCAAGGTTTTGATGTGTGTTGGGGTTTTGCGTAAGCTGTTTTCGAAATTGTTTTAAATGGTATTTCACAAATTGCCTTCGAGCAAATGAGAAAAAAAAGTAATGATGTGTGTACATGCTGTGGTTTTGAACATGTTCAGCTGAGCTGTTGACAAAAGCACGAAAGCCTCTTCAGTAAACCCCCCAAGGAAGATGAACAGCTGTTTACTGTTACAGAGGAATGTGTTCGCAACAGTGAATGCATCACAGGGACAGTTTGTTAGCAGTTTTCCTTTTTTTCTGTTTTTTATTTATTTACATGCCAGCTGTCTTTTACATTGTGTGCGTACATTTCTTTTCAGATAAGTACAAGTTAGTAAATTGTACATTAATTAGTAAATCTGTTTCACTGACAATTACACAGAAGCCTTAACAACTTAAGTAGAACGTTACATTTTTCAGTCTTTAATGTGTCCCACATTAAACTTGCTTTCAGTTTTTCAAAGAAATGTGAAAGATATTTTTCTACACCCCCAAAGTTTAGTCTTAGAAGTTGCGTTCTCTGCTTCTCGCGATCCAAGTAATCCAAAGACATTTAATGATATTGAGGTCTGGGCTCAGAATCCATTGTTCTGAGAACACGACCAGCTTCTCTGTTTGACTTGTCTATTCCCTTTTCTCAGTAAGGGCTTTTTGACAGCTGTACATCTTTTCAGACCCATAGCGCTGAGTAGTTTTCTGTTTGTTTTTTTAAAGTTCTTTTATATATTGTCACTGTCCAATGAAAACCATGTATCTCCATTTTTAGGGATTTTTATTTTTCTACATCATTTGAACCCACCAGCTGTCCTTTACGCTGTGTGAAAATGTTATGATTAATGGATCAATAGAAATGCTCAAAAATCACTTGGAACAAAACCTCTTTACATTGACTTACATTAAAAGGTAAGACAGTTTTTGCTCTCTCCTGTAAAGTCAGTATTTTGGAGATACTTGTTTTTCTTTGGACAGTGACGATATTATCTCTTCAGACATATGTGACTGACAAAAATGACTGATTTGTGGCAGTTTTGATAAAAAATAATAAATACTGATGGTCTCTGACACAGAACTGTTTATTAAAGCTAAGAACAGATTTTAGAGATTGACTGATTTTGTCACAACAGAGATGATCAGATGTCATTTTCCATTAATGATATGTGCTGCTTAAACTGACTGATGAGCATATTCTTACCTGTGTGTGTTGTAGGTAACTGCTGGCTACTGGCTGCGCTGTCCTGTCTCACTATGCACCCCACTCTGTTTGAGAAGGTGGTCCCAGCTGGACAGACCTTGGCGGCCCCCTATGTTGGAATCTTCCGCTTCAGGGTAAAGTGGATTAACTCCTTTTGATGATGGAGAATCACAGATGGAAGTTCAGCCTAAATTCTATCCATAACGTCTGTAACATGTTGGTGATTATAGATAATAATGTCCCCACTTTTAGCAAAGAACACAAAATTGAAACACATATGATACAACACAGTGGGCGGGTGCTGAAGCAGCTGAATCAGGACCATGTCTAGAGTGTTGTCTATGGTAATTAACTTACAGATGCAGCATGATAGACACTAGGTTGAAAACACGGGTTTCCTTTGAGTTGCCCACTTATCACTTTTGTGGGGGGTTTTGCACCTAATTAATTTTTATATGGTCATTTATAAACCTCTGTATAATTATAATTATTGTTTAATTATAATTAAACAGGCTGTTTTTGTTACTGTACATTTATGACAGAGCATTTCTATTTGTCCGATCATCATTAAATTTGTAAACAACATAAAAGACAGGTGGTGTGATGAAACAAACACTTAATGGACTCTCAGTAACATGTCAAAAACATTAGGATTAGATATTGGGTTAAGGTTAGCGTTAGGATTAGAGCCAGGGTTGGGGTTAGGCTCTGGGTAAGGCTGGGTAAGGTTGGGTTTTGCGTAATGGAAGTAACATATTAGCAACATAATCTACTGAATGTAAGCAATGCATCAACAGAACATCTACAGTGTATTTACTTCAATGTATTTAGATTCTGCACTACTGCTACTTCACTGAAATGTTGTTGATGTGTTACTAAATCATCTTTAAAGGTCCACTGCAAATAAGGTTACTGGAAAAGACATAAAAATAAAAACAGCCTGTTTAATTCTAAGGGATAAATGTAAATATTAATTAAGGCCGGTTGTATTGATTGGACCCCCAAAAAAAGTACAAGAAAATGTACAATATTGGCTATGTAATACATTTTTCTTCTCCTATAAAGCTACCATTTTAGAGATTCAAGATTTTCTTATACCCGTGATGATATGAGCATGCCAAGAGAACATATTATGAAAATTAAAGTGGAATCGAAGAGACAGAAGGTGTCACACATCATAAATTTTACATTAAGGACCCGATTTATGATCCGAGTTGCGGTTGCGGCTGGTGCGTGGGTGCGTTTCTTGTGTGAGTTTTTGTTGAAGGTGGTAATTATCGCTCCTCTGTGTAGAGATCATTTCAGACACCAGCCCCCAACTTCCCACCGACCCCTGCTGTCAAAGTGACACATACAAATCCCTTACACTTGTCACACACCTCTCACACTCGCAACACACGATGCCAAAAAGAATTCTTTTGAGAGATGCCAGAGAAAAACGCTTTAGGTTCCCTAAAGAACCTTTCAGTAGATGATTCTTTAAAGAACCATATTTGTAAATGGGATGTGTCTTTCACTGTATTATTCTTTGCCATTTTTGTGAGCTTTTGTGCCAAAAATGTCATTCCTTTTCACATAACCATTTGCCTTTAAGACTGTTCTATGTAAATGACCTCTGTTCTGTGTAAATGTTTTTGTAATGTTATAAAACGCATGCAAAACAAAATGGGCTGTTTTTCTAGCCTAGTTTCAATGCATGGACTGCATTGACCTGGAAGTGAGTGGTTAGTTTTGAAACCTTAATGCTGTTTACATACCACATCAAACTCTTATTTTACAGAAGTGAAACCTTTTCCATGAGTTGGACTCTTTAAAGGAACTCCATATAATGAGTTTTCTCATTAAGGCTTTTCCTGTCATATGCCCAAATCATATGCCCAAGCCAAGAACCATTTAGGACCCTTTAAGTAACCATGAATGGTTCTATGACATTGCTCAAAAAGAATACACAGTTGCAGGCAAAAGTTTGGGCACCCTTGGTGAGATTACATTTTGTTGATTTTCCAAGTGAAAATACGTTCTCTACACACATGCACACATTTTAATGCATATTTACTGTTTATTTGCTGAATTTAACCGTTGTGTGGTGTTGGGGTCTGTGGGACCCATTTTCAATGCTTACCAAAAGAACAAAATATGTGATTTATCATTATTTCAACCTCAGATTCCTTGGTCTTTGCTCATTTTCTGTGAAGAACATATAACACATTTTTAGTGACTTCACACTGTCCACCCCACCACACATTCATATTACACGTGTTGTTGTGAGGAGTAAAAGTGTGGAGGTGCTGTGTCCCTTTACTTTGCTCTCCTCCTACATGGCCTGCTATTAGTGTGTGCGTGTGTGTGTGTGTGTGTGTGTTTCAATGTGTGTGTGGGGGGGTGTATGTGGGTGTGTGAGGGTGGACAACATGGACAGGCTGCTGACTGGCTACAACTGCTAAAGGAGATCCCTATGCTGGCCACTTGTGATATCTGGTACTTTTACATAAATTGTTATGGCTGTATTGATTTAAAAAGCTATAATGTGGTGGATCCATCAGACTACTGAGTAACAACAACATGAAAACCACACAAGGGTTAAACTCAGCAAATGAATAGAAATTGTGCACTACCATGTCCAGAAAATGGCATATTTAAGTTTGCTCCCAGTAAAGGATGTGTTTTTGCCTTTATTTAGCCATTATTTAGATTATTCAGCCATTTCTGCTGCCCATTGTGAGAGCAATTACCAGTACAGCGTCATTATGTAACTGCTGTGTCAGCCTCTGGCCTGGCATTTCCATTCAGGCAGTAAACACTCTGAAACATGTGTCCTCACTTAAGCACTTTAAGAGCATGTAGAGGCAAATCGGCTCAGTTTCTGCCCTCCCCTGTAGCTCCATACAAACTGGGCTTTTTATGATGACAGTCCTGCAGTAAAACAGTAGGAAACCTCCAGGAAAGTGAGCTATTCTAGCTTGTACAATTCTGTTTACCTCTGCATTGTTGGGCCACATTACAACTAGAGAATTTAATTGCAAAGCTGAGTGGAGCATCGGAGAGATCTGAGCGGAGATTTGAAAAGTATTGTCTGTTTTCTCATCGATAAGAATTTGCCTGCCTACTATCTTAATGAAGAAATGTTAAGGCATGTTTGCAGAAATATTAATTAAAGAGTAAATACTGATCCTGAGTGAGGTTTTTTGGTGGCTTGTGTAAACTGAGATGAGACAAGATAAACTCTGAAAGCAGACTTCAAAGCATAGCTGAGATAGTGGCTGGCCATTATGTTCCCAGCTGTTGTGTGGGTAGTCAGAGTAAGTTACTGTGAGATGTGGGTCCCTCTTATTAGATGAGAGGGTTCATGAAGAGAGAGAAAGAAAGATCTTTAAACAAGGCGAAAAGAGATGGTAGCCTGTTGTTTGTGTTTGTTAGCCTGACGGCGTTTGAAATGTCCTGACATGCAGCCCCAGCCCAAGGGTGTGAATACACACTGCATTCCCAGGCACGTTCAGCAGGTCAGCACAAGCCTGGTATCCCTGTGCTTAAGTGAAGACATCCTCTGACCTGTGCGTTTAATGATATTTAAGTATTTAGAAATGTAGCACAGGAGTCATAAAGCTAATGTAAGAGGCTAACAAGCAGTGAAAGCCTGTGTCACCCAAAAGCTTTTTGAGTAGTCTTGCAAAGCTCTTGTCAGAGAACCTGATCTGTCTTCACTGCCAAAAATAATATGTTGGCAAGTGAAACCATCTTAAATCTAGTCAATATATCTAATATTTATGAGATAAGATAATCTTTTATTAGTCCTATAATGGGGAAATTCTCAGTGCTACAGCAGCAAAGGAATAACAAGGCACTCGAGAAAAGAAATAACAAGATGAGACTTAACAAATTAAGTAATTAACCTTACAGTTACAGTTTGTTACTTGCTATATGGACAGTATATATACATATATATAATACTAGAGATAAAATATATGATAAAATATATAAACTCTATCCTTCATATAAACTCTATTCACAGAAATTAAGAATATAAATACCTCTCCTTGGATCACCACCTTATCGTGGTGGAGGGGTTTGCGTGCTTGAATGATCTTAGGAGCTATGTTGTCTGGAGCAAAAGCTCCTGGTAGGGTCTCCCATGGCAAACTGGTCCTAGGTGACAGGTCAGACAAAGTGTGATCCATAATAACCCCTATGAAGACACAAAAGCAGGACTTGTGTACCCTGCCCGGAACAGGGTTACCGGGGCCCCACCCTGGAGCCAGGCCTGGGGGAGGGGCTCGCCAGCGAGCGTCTGGTGGCCGGGCATTTACTCATGGTGCCCGGCCGGGCCCAGCCCGAAGGAGTTACATGAGTCCCCCCTCCCATCGACCCACCACCAATGGGAGGGGCAGTAGTAGGGGTTCGGTGCGTTGTGGATCGTGCAGTGTCCGAAGGCGTGGGCCTTGGCGTTCTGATCCTCGGTTGCTGAAACTGGCTTTTGGAACTTGGAATGTTACCTCACTGGCGGGGAAAGAGCCTGAGTTGGTGCGCGAGGTTGAGAGATACCGGCTAGATATAGTCGGGCTCACCTCAACACACAGCTTGGGCTCTGGGTCCAATCTCCTTGAGAGGGGCTGGACTTTATTCTTTTCTGGAGTTGCCCATGGTGAGAGGCGGCGGGCAGGTGTGGGCTTTCTCATAGCCCCTCGACTCGGTGCCTGTATGTTGGGGTTTTCTCCGGTGGACGAGAGGGTAGCTTCCCTACGCCTTCCGGCTGGGGAACGGGTCCTGACTGTTGTCTGTGCTTATGCACCGAACAGCAGTTCAGAGTACCCAGCCTTCTTAGAGTCCTTGGGAAGGGTGCTTGAAAGTGCTCCTCCTGGAGACTCGATTGTCCTACTGGGGGACTTCAACGCTCACGTGGGCAATGACAGTGAGACCTGGAGGGGTGTGATTGGGAGGAATGGCCTCTCTGATCTGAACCCGAGTGGTGTTCAGTTTTTGGACTTCTGCGCAAACCACAGTTTGTCCATCACGAACACCATGTTCGAACACAAGGATGTCCATAAGTGCACATGGCACCAGGACACCCTAGGCCGCAGTTCAATGATTGACTTTGTAGTCGTGTCATCGGACTTGCGGCCATGTGTTTTGGACACTCGGGTAAAGAGAGGAGCTGAGCTGTCAACTGATCACCACCTGGTGGTGAGTTGGATCAGGTGGTGGGGGAAGATGCCGGTCCGACCAGGCAAGCCCAAACGTATAGTGAGGGTTTGCTGGGAACGTCTAGCAGAAGAACCTGTCAGATTGATCTTCAACTCACACCTCCGTCAGAACTTTGACCAGATATCGTGGGAGGTGGGGGAGATTGACTCAGAATGGGCCATGTTCCATTCCTCCATTGCTGAAGCGGCTGACTGTAGCTGTGGCCGTAAGGTAGTTGGTGCCTGTCGGGGCGGTAATCCTCGAACCCGGTGGTGGACACCCCAGGTGAGAGATGCCGTCAAGCTGAAGAAGGAGTCCTACCGGGCATGGTTGGCCTGTGGGACACCAGAGGCAGCTGGCAGGTATCGACAGGCCAAGCGATCTGCGGCTTCAGTTGTCGCCAAGGCAAAAACCCGTGTATGGGAGGAGTTTGGTGAGGCCTTGGAAACTGACTTTAAGTCGGCTCCGAAAAGATTCTGGCAAACCGTCAGGCGACTCAGAAGGGGAAAGCAGTGTGCCACTAGCACTGTATATAGTGGAGATGGTGTGCTGCTGACTTCGACTGAAGACGTCATTGGGCGGTGGAAGGAATACTTTGAGGACCTTCTCAATCCCACCGACACGTTCTCCAGTGAGGAGGCTGAGTCTGGGGACATGGGAATAGGCTTGTCCATTACTGAGGCCGAAGTCGCTAAGGTAGTTAAGAAGCTCCTTGGTGGCAAGGCTCCAGGGGTGGATGAGATCCGCCCTGAGTTCCTCAAGGCTCTGGATGTTGTGGGGCTGTCTTGGCTGACACGCCTTTTCAACATTGCGTGGACATCGGGGGCGGTGCCAGTGGATTGGCAGACTGGGGTGGTGGTGCCTCTTTTTAAAAAAGGGGACCGGAGGGTGTGTTCCAACTACAGGGGAAATCACACTCCTCAGCCTCCCTGGCAAGGTCTATGCAGGGGTACTGGAGAAGAGAGTCCGGCTTATAGTCGAACCTCGGATCCAGGAGGAACAGTGCGGGTTCCGCCCTGGTCGTGGAACACTGGACCAACTCTTCACCCTCTCCAGGATTCTGGAGGGTTCATGGGAGTTTGCCCAACCAGTCCACATGTGCTTTGTGGATCTGGAGAAGGCATTCGACTGTGTTCCCCGGGGTAATCTGTGGGAGGTGCTTCGGGAGTACGGGGTACATGGCTCTTTGCTACGAGCCATTCAGGCCCTGTACAAACAAAGCTGGAGTTTGGTTCGCATAGCCGGCAGTAAGTCAGACTCTTTCCCAGTTAGAGTTGGACTCCGTCAGGGCTGCCCTTTGTCACCGATTCTATTCATAATTTTTATGGATAGAATTTCTAGGCGCAGTCAAGGGATGGAGGGTGTCCGGTTTGGTGACCTCAGGGTCACATCGCTGCTGTTTGCAGATGATGTGGTCCTATTGGACTTCAGCTTTCGCTGGATCGGTTTGCAGCCGAGTGTGAAGCGGCTGAGATGAGAATCAGTACCTCTAAATCCGAGACCATGGTTCTCAGGCGGAAAAGGGTGGAGAGCCCTCTCTGGGTCGGGGATAGGCTCTTGCCTCAAGTGGAGGAGTTCAAGTATCTCGGGGTCTTGTTCACGAGTGATGGTACAAGGGAGCGGGAGATTGACAGGCGGATTGGTGCTGGGTCAGCAGTGATTCGGGCTCTTTACCGGTCTGTTGTGGTAAAGAAAGAGCTGAGCCATAAGGCAAGGCTCTCGATTTACCGGTCGATCTACGTTCCCACCCTCACCTATGGTCATGAGCTTTGGGTAATGACCGAAAGAATAAGATTGCGAATACAAGCGGCCGAAATGAGTTTCCTCCGCAGGGTGTCTGGACTCTCCCTTAGAGATAGGGTGAGAAGTTCAGTCATCCGGGAGGGACTCGGAGTAGAGCCGCTGCTTCTTCACGTCGAGAGGAGCCAGCTGAGGTGGTTCGGGCATCTGGTTAGGATGCCTCCTGGACGCCTCCCTCGGGAGGTGTCACAGGCGAGTCCACCTGGGAGGAGACCCCGGGGAAGACCCAGGACATGCTGGCGCGAATATATCGCCCAGCTGGCCTGGGAGCGCCTCGGAATCCCCCTTGGAGAGCTGGTGGAAGTGGCTGGGGAAAGGGAGGTCTGGGCTTCATTGCTTAGGATGCTGCCCCTGCTTCCCGAACCCCGGAGAAGCGGAAGATAATGGATGGATGGATGGATGGATAAGAATATAAATAATCATAAATAAAAAAAGCAAAAAATATTTACACTGTAAGGATATTTTACTCGAACAGCAGATGGAGTATTGTTTATATTACACCTGGGAATGGTGATGGATTTACATAACAACATTATGCGATTGTTTAAATTATTTCTAGACATGTTTACTTGTTTTAAGGTATTTTATCTGGGGAAATTGTTTTCTTAAACTGGCTGATAATTTTGCTTATTTCAAGCATTATTTGTACAAATAAGCAAAAATATTTGTCTAAAAACAAGAAGTTTAATGATAATCTGCTGGTAAATAAGAGTTTCTCTAGATAAAATTACTTTATAAACATTAGAGAAAACTCGAATGAAGTTAAATAATCTTAATGTTGTTACAAAAATCTTGATTTAAGATGTTTTCACTCAAGATATAATTTGTTTTTTGCAGGGTTGTTGCTTGTGGTCAAGAACCGATTACTTACGAAAGGAAAGAGCGATTTGACTGACTTGAAAACTGACCAATCACAAATGGTTATTTTTGTAGAACATGTACAGGAAAAAGATTTTTTAAATGGGGCTACATCAAAAACACCCCCACAGGAAACAAAGTACTACTAATTACCTTAAAGAAGACTCTTAAGGTTGTGATGCCGTGAACTCTTTCAAGTCATCCTCTATTTCGCCTTCAATGCCAGCTGCTGTTTACATTGTGTGATAATTTCAGGATGAATAGGCCAATAGAAATTGTCCAAAATGATTTCGAATAAAATCGCATTACAAAAACTCCTGTTAAAAGTTAAGATGGTTTTTTTTCCTTTCTCTGTACAGCCATGATATCTTGGTATGAAAGACTCAGCATGGAAAGCAACTGCTTTCAAAAGCGTGTTTCCTATCAGGCAGATTAAAACACGGATGGGTGGAAAACATGGACATGTGCTTAGCTGCAGCATAGACTTCTTTTATATTAAACTCAAGTATGAAACGAAAGGAGCAGACTTTGTACCCCAAACATGTCTTGGCCACTTGACTACATTTGGTGTGACGGGAAAGCGGAGTTGTTCAGATTTTTGGTGAACTAATCTGTGGAAGCCCTGAATGATCCAGAGTATGAGTTCAAGTATATTTGTTTTTTATACCTGTATCAAAAATGTTTTTCTCCTTCACAATTATATTTTTTTCATTACTGTATGAAAAAAATGTTAACGCTTAGCTAAGACTTGACTAACACTTAGCATGCTACTCCATCGTAGACCAGCAGGGGGTGACTGTTGTTTTTTTTTTTTTCCTTGCACATCACTGGAACTAAGTGGCTAAGCAGTTTGCATTCTATACTATCTTATGTTAAATTCTGGTATGACATGCTAATTGTTAGCCAGTTAGCTCCTCAGTATTTTTTTCATGAAGGGTAAGGAAAAAGGTATTAGGGTTTTGAGGACTTTAATGGCTGAAATTGTATAATAGATACAGGCAAAAAATAAATACATTTGAAATTACCGCAGACAGCATGTGACTGATCTGCCCTTGAGCAAGGCACCTAACCCCCAACTGCTCCCCAGGCATTGTGGATAGTGCTGCCCACTGCTCCAGGCAAGTGTGCTCACTGCACCCTAGTGTGTGTGTTCACTAGTGTGTATGTGGTGTTTCACTGCGCAGATGGGTTAAATGCAGAGGTGAAATTCTTAATCTTATTCTCATTATTAACATTATGTATTAGACCTTTGGTCTACTAGTCTTACAAACGATGATAACACAGTTCTTGACTCCCCCCCCTCTCTCTATCAGTTCTGGCAGTATGGTGAGTGGGTGGAGGTGGTGGTGGATGACAGGCTGCCCGTGCGAGGAGGCCGTCTGCTCTTCAGCTACTCCCGCACCAGCAACGAGTTCTGGAGCGCCCTGGTGGAGAAGGCTTACGCCAAGTCAGTCCCAGCATATGTGTGTATGACTGTGTGTGAGTGTGTGGGATAAGGAGTAGCAGAGCCAGAGCTTCACGCTGCTTCATCAGGATGTTTTTACAGATCAATTAGACGTAAACAGATTACTGTTCAGCTCCTACTCCATTTCTGTACGTCACTGAAGTGCTGAGTGAATAATGGACATTCTAAACTCTGCACACAAGTCATTTAAAGCAGTCTGTTTGGCTTGATAGATTAGTAAAATGTTTTATAACCCTTTCTACTGCTTTCCTAGAGCCGGATTTAGCTTATTGCTGTAATTACATTGGTGATTCTATTGCATATCGTAGAATATCACCGCATCCCCCACATTCGACCCACCTGTCCCATCGTAGTATTGTCCCTTAATGTAGAGTTGCTTTAAAGCATTTTTAGTTGAAAAAATGCAAGAGGGTTCAAGAACATTTTCATTGCCATCAGAGGACTTTCCTTTGAACAGTCACAACTCTAGCGTGAGTTTGGGCTTCAAAGTGAGAGGGCCTAGGCCAGGGGAATTCTCGCATCTCTGGCAGGAAACGTTTCCACAAAAGTAGAATAGTTTCTTGTAAAATGTCTCTCAGTGTTCGATATTTAACTTGGCTGTAGCCAACTTCTCATTCGCCAGCCTCTTCTTTGAATTTTCCCGTTCCACCTTAACTCTTGCCTGAGGTGCCGCCATGTAACTGCTGCACCATTTAAGGTGGAACGGGAACATTCGGACTCAAACAAGAGGCTGGTGAATGAGAAGCTGACTTCAGTGTCACAACGTTTTAGTGTTGAACGGTTTCTCGTAGCAGCAACATATCAGGAAACCAGCTGGAGGGATTATAAACGCAAATAAGTCTGTTTGTCTTCAAATTATTGATGTCTGTCTTAAATCTTTCTCTTTGCTGTTTTGTTAGCTACTAGCTAGGCAAGACTCTTGTCTGCGTTGTTATAGTGACCAGCAGTCTGTGTGCCAAACTTTAGGGTTAAAGAGTGAATTAAACTCCAGCGTTTAAGACCATTTATTGTTAAAACTATGTTGAATGATCAGCAGAGCTTTATTTTACTGCAAAGGAGGATTATTTTATTTTTACCTAAAAATCTAATTCTGCTGTGGAGTCACAACAGGGCAGTAAAAGAGCTGCATGTTGTTCACCCCTGGCCTAGGCCCTTCCAGACTCACACACTCTGGTCTATGAAGCCAGCCCTTTAAACATGTTTGTGTGTCTGCATTCTAAGGCTTATTATTCAGTAACTGCATAGAAAACAATGAAAAATGATTGAATTATTATCAAATTATACAATGGACGTCTAAATCTGCTGGCCTTAAAAAGAATTTATTGCAATAAATGCATCTAAAGCATCAGTCACCACCACTTTTTCTGGCGATCTACCTTTAAACCCACCTGTAATTCACCTCATTCAGCTAATAAAGGACTCCTGATAGCAATTATTAGGTGAATCAAGTGGGGTCAGTTAGTGTTGAAGCTAAAGTCTGCAGGGAGGTGGATCTCCAGGGACAGTATTGGTGACCACTGTTCTAAAATGTCTAGGCAACTCTGTGCCTTTTAGAAGATGTAAGGGACAACAGTACATGTGTGTGTGTGTGCTCGTCCAGGTTGATTGGCTCCTATGGCAGTCTGAAGGGGGGTAATATTTCTGAGGGAATGGAGGATTTTACAGGAGGAATTGCCTACACTCGTCCCGTCTCCTCCCGCACGCCTCCTGTGCTCTGGAGAACTCTCACTGCTGCGCTGTCCAGAGGAAGCCTGCTCAGCTGCTTCATTCAGGTAAACACTTCTTGCATGTGCACATTCACTCATAAGCACCATCATCGGTGTCTGTTACCACTGTCACATCACAACCTCAGATCTCCAACATGACAACTTTTACATGAGAATGAAAAAAAGTTTTATTATAATTGAATGGAAGTTAATGGAACAGTATTTTTTTTCCAAGTGATTTTGCAGGATTTCTATTTCTCCATTCATCGTGAAACTTTAACTTAGAGCTGTAGTTTTCCAATTCTCTAAAAATCAAAGAGATAAATGAAAATGCAAGGTTTTATTCCAACAGCGACAAATGCTAACCTTTGTGTTAAGTGATTCCTATTGATCGCGTTCCAGTGATTTGCTTCATGCTTAACATTAAAAGCAATAAATTAGAAATCCATTGGATTTGTGCACATGAGAGCTGTGGTAGAGACAGAGAGAAGGAGGAAGCCTGTCTCCAGGGATGTTTAGGCAAGAAACTAAAAAGGAAACACTCCCTAAGAGCATGAGGAAGAACCACAGAGAGGAACCAAGACTCAAAAAAGTCATCCTTCTCAACTCATCCTTCTCTGAGCTGCACTGGATAGGCATGTTTCACTTAGCTCCACTTAATTAGAATATGGATAAACAGGGAGCGAGAAAGTTCAGATCAAAAGGGATGCAGTGATCCTGCTTTTTCTTGGCTGATACAGAGCACTGATCCAATGCCAGTGTCTGTTAAAGCACTTGTGATTTGTAATAACAAAGTATATGAAGTCTGTTAACATCACCAAAGTGCCAGACTGTAGACTTAACACTTATTTTGGGACGAGTCATGATGACTGGACTGAAAGTGCCGGACTGTAGACTTAACACTTATTTTGGGACAAGTCATGATGACTGGACTGAAAGTGCCGGACTGTAGACTTAACACTTATTTTGGGACGAGTCATGATGACTGGACTGAAAGTGCCGGACTGTAGATTTAACACTTATTTTGGGATGAGTCATGATGACTGGACTGAAAGTGCCGGACTGTAGACTTAACACTTATTTTGGGACAAGTCATGATGACTGGCGAATTTGTGTGTTTTTTTCTGAGTACAGGCCAAAAACGTGAAGGAGATTGGTACAGTGACAGCAGAGGGGCTGGTCAAAGGTCATGCCTATGCCATCACCTCTACAGATAAGGTAACACACCTGGCTATGTACATATACACACTGTGATGGCTGGGATTTTGGGGAAGGTAAGATAATAAATGACAGAGGGTATACACCATCTTTTTTTTACCTCCTCTCATTCTCCATTTTATCAGCTCCACTGACCATATAGGTGCACTTTGTAGTTCTGCAGTTACAGACTGTAGTCCATCTGTTTCTCTGATACTTCGTTAGCCCCCTTTTAAGCTGTTCTTCAGTGGTCAGGACCCCCACATAGCCGCTATTGTTTGGGTGGTGGATCATTCTCAGCACTGAGGTGGTGTGTTAGTGTGTGTTGTGCTGGTAAGAGTGGATCAGAAACAGCAGTGCTGCTGGAGTGTTTAAACACCTCAGCGTCACTTCTGGACTGAGAATGAGCTGTCATCTCTGACCTTACATCTACAAGTTGGACCAGCAAGATGGGAATGTCTAGTGAGTGGACACAGTGTTTAGAACACGCACTAAGACAGGACCACCAAATCAGTCTCACTGCATTGCTGAGAATGAAGTAAAGGGTAAAATAGCTAACAGAGTGGTCAGAGAAACAGATGGACTACAGTCTGTAACTGTAGAACTACAAAGTGCACCTATATAGTAAGTGGAGCTGATAAAATGGACAATGGGCAAAGAAACAAGGAGGTAGTTTTAATGAAGTGGCTGGTAGGTATATATATATGTGTGGGTGTGTTTAGGTCCACAGGAAGGCTGAGGAGGTGCTGCTGGTGCGGCTGCGGAACCCCTGGGGATTTGTGGAGTTCTGTGGACCCTGGAGTGACAAGTGAGAAACACCTCAGTTCTCATTTTAGCATTGCTGACTTGTTACTGACTATCCAGCTGTCTGCGAGCGTGTCTTTTTATATACTTTTAGGAAAAAGTATTGTCATAACTTTGTAGAAGAAAAACAAGAGTAACCTGCCTTACCAGGGCTAACCATTTTTTATGTTACATAACGTAACGTAGGAGGAGACGAAGCAGGTCGTGCGACTGTGAAATATGCAGGGAACAAAGAAAATAAGAAAACAGCAAAGAAAACAACTAAACTAAACTATGGACGCTGGAAAAGTAATAAAACAAGGACGAAAACAATGATTTGCTAATGAACAAGACAAGAAATATCCAGGCAGCAAAGTTACAACTGAGCAAACAAGAAACAATACCAAGCGAGACAAGACAGTAATTACTGGGTGGTGTTAATCATAAGACAGGTGAGGGGGTGTGACAGAATGGCAGAGCTAAGGAGGATCAGGAAACTAAAACAAACAAAGGCATATGACAAGATACAAGAAGGAATATAAACAAAACAGGAGAAAACACACAAGATAAGGGCAAGGCAAGACAGAATGTTACACAAACGCATCATGTTTTAAAACCAAGTTGCCTTTTCAATGATACTTGGTTTTACCCAACAGTGGCAATGTATGTGATTATATGAAAAAAGCATGGGTCTGGAAACTTACTTACTACTCAAGTAGAAATGGAAGCATGATGGCAAAAATATACTTGAGCGAAGGTCAAAAGGTATGTTTAACAACATTTAAGCTTACTCAAGTATGTAAAAATTAAACAATAAATATTTTAATGAACAAATTACAGGTTTTCTTTGTTTGGTGGTGTGCGAAGTGGACAGGTCATTAACTCTATATTAACTCTATTTTACACTATTTTGTTTGGATGTTTTAATAAAAAGTGCATTCAAATGCAGAAGAACTCAACTGACTGGTAAGAGAAAAAGAAAAATATCCTGGCCTTTGAAATTTGTAATTGTAACGGGGAGCAAGGAGGCGGACACATGTGCTGAGATAAGTGAGATTTATTAGGGGCAAATCCAGGGTCATGGTCAAAACAGTCCAGGTTCATATAGCCAACACTGACAGATCGGGGGACAGACATGACAAAAACCAAAATCAACACAACAAACAGAGACTGAGACATCAAACAAAGACCGGCAAACACAAGGGGCAAACACAGGGCTTAAGTATACAGGGAAAACGAGGGACAGGTGAAAACAATCAGGGGCGGGGTTACAAAACGAGGGGCAGAACTACAGATACCAAAACAAAGACACATGGACTAAACCAAAACACAAACACATGAACAGGACTGGGAGTGGCCAATCGTGACAGTAATAAATACATTGAAGATGAAAATGTAAACAGCAAAATGTGTGTTTTTCTTTCTTGGAAATATAATAGAGTAGAAGTGTTCAATTTCAGTAATTTACTCAAGTAAATAAAATAAGCCACTGGTCAAATTACACAATGTCTAAAGAGAACACACTTAAATATGACGTTTTTCTGCAAATTTTAGTGCACAACGTCTGTTTATTTTCTCAGTTTAATATATTAAAAACATAAAATATTAACTTTAATATATACAACATTTGCACAGACCACATTCTATGTTTTATTTATTTTTTCAAATATGTTAAATTCAGCAAATAAGCAGTTGTGGATCTGTAGAGGATGTGTTCCCGTATTTCACTTAGAAAATCAGGAAAACATGTAATTAGACCAAGGGCACCTAAACTATGTATATGAATGTATGTTTCTGTGTGGATAGGTGCAATGACTGGGATGGCATAGACAGTGCTGAGAAGACCAGAATTCACCTGAACATTGAAGAGGATGGAGAATTTTGGTAAGTATAGACAAAAAGTGTGCTCATAAACTGCACGTGTGGCAACAAGCCACACCATGCTATAAAACTGTAATAAAATTGTATGTGCGTGTAGGATTGGGATGGAGGATTTTTGTAGGATGTTTGATACAGTGGAGCTGTGCAGCGTGAATCCTGACTCCGATGCTGGGGAGGATGGTGATGCTGCTGGTGCCTCTGATTGGTCCTTGACCTCCCACAAGGGATCATGGGTCCCAATGTGCTCTGCAGGGGGCAGCCGAAAATACCCACGTGAGTATGTGTGTGAATTGGTAAATATAATACCCAGCTATGAGGCTAATGTAGCTAACAACTAATAGAAGCTTATAGTCAGCTGTGAGCATTATGAGCATCCTTGTATGACATACTGTATAAAAGATGGCTGCACAGCTAAAACTGTACTTCTGTCAGTTTTTATAGATAACAGTGTGCCATACAGTAAGCAAGCATGTCTAAGATTACTTAAAAGCAGCACTTAAAGATTGTTAAGATTGAAAGAGGTAGCATTAAAGTTTCAGGTGAAAAAACAGACATGTTAAAATATGGTGTGTATGTGTGGTGCTGTGAGTCGTCCTGTAAAGCCTGACATAATCATTTAAAAGTTAGAGGCATCAGGTCAGATTCCATGGGAGTCTTTTGAGCACGTCCAGCTTGATATGTAGCTCTCAAATCATCTTACGAAGATATGATAGTAATGGTAGTTAATTCACTCACATCCTTGAAAGACACTGGAGTTCATGTAGCCTACAACTGCTAATTCACACTTTAACCCTGAAGGTTGGCACACAGACTGCTGGTCACCATAGCAATGCAGACAAATTGCCTTTATAATCACTCCAGCTGGTTTTCTGAAGTGTTAAATCTCCAGCAAGAAATTGTCAAACGATAAAAAGTCGTAAAGCTGACTTTCCACAGCTTCTGGTTCGGATTTTCCCTTTCCACCTTAAATGTTGCCTGAGGTGGCAGAATGTAACTGTTGCACCATTTAAGGTGGAACAGGAACATTCGGACAAGAAGCTGGCGAATGAGGAGCTGACTTCAGCCTCGTAAAAAGTCGAATTATTGCACTTTTGCGGAAAAGTTTCCTGCCAAAGATGCGAGAAAAGCGGCTATACCTGAGCTAAAGCTCAGGGCCGGCCCTTCCATTAGGCGATATAGGCAAATGCTAGGGGCACCATCTGTCCAGGGGGGCACTCGTGTGCATGTATTTTTTGTTTTGTTTTTTTAAACAAATTAACAATTAATAAATATGAAAATAAGTCCACATAATCATAACTTCATTGTTTAATAATATTAGTCAAATTATTATAATAACAATACACAACACCTATAAAAGAGCCCCCCCCCCCATTTTCACTAAATAAGTAGGTCTTTATCCTCGTTGATTAGAGACTCTCTACAATAAGCAGAAAGTTGTTCTCTGCACTACTTTATGTAAAATAGTTTTAAAATATTTTTTGTGCAACAGCTTTATATTTATTTATTGTTGTACGGTTATATTTATAATTCATTCACTTTTTATTTGTTTCTTTAATACTGATTTTACTGTTTTACTGTTGTTTTCATTCTAAAATTAAAAAACTCAAAAACATAAAGCTTTGCAGTGTCTGTGTGAGTGTATAAACCTGATGATTGATGATGCAGGGGGCACCAACCAAAATCTCACCTAGGGCACCACATTGGTCAGGGCCAGCTCTGCTAAAGCTTAAAGCAGAGCAAAGGAAGTCTGCGTTTTTGTTTATATTTTTAGACTATGCTAGTACATTAGCACATACTGAGATATATTTTAAGCCAAAACAGTAAAGTGAACAAAATGTTTTGGGTCCCAAGGTGGTTTGATTTTTGTTAAAAGGACAAAATGGCCCTTCTTAACATTTGGGTTGCTGACCCCTGGTACAGTGGACAAAACTATGTAAATTTAACAGTTTTTTAGCTGAATCCATGCCACTGTCCACTTTAATTCTACAGGAACGTTCTGGAAGAACCCTCAATTCCACCTAGTCCTGTCTCAGCAGGACGTGGAGGATGTGGAGGTAGACGAAGATGATGCAGATGTTGGTGACGATGATAATGTGGCTGGTAACACAGCCGTAAAGAGTGGGGCAGAGAAGCATAAGGAGAAGATGAAGAAGTGCACAATGCTGGTGGAGCTGCTGCAGAAGGACCGCAGACAGAAAGACAAAATCAACTTCTTCTACATCGCCTTCCACATCTTCAAAGTAAGTCAGAGAAAGTCTACCTCATTATTATTAAAGGATTAATCACAGCAGTGTGATACATTCTACAAAATAAAAGTTCCTATATGGTTCTGGGTTAGGCCAAAGGATTGTAGAAAAAAACTTATATGGTGTAGAACCCTTGCCATGTGGAGGCTCTATAAACTTTGATAAGATTCCTCATTAACAAATGTGTCTTTAAAGAAGCAGCCACTGAAAGGTTTTTAAAGAACAAAAAGAGATTCTTTAGTGTTTGAGGTCCGATAGCATTGGCGTAGCGTTGCTTAGCATAGTGGGTAACACTGCTGTTCTTCAGGATTTGATTCCCTACCTGGGGGAGCACACCACGTTAAACAAATAAGAGTCTTTTGGCAAGACTCTTAATGTTACACTTGCTCATCCTACCTCAACATGATGACATTTGTAAGTCACCATTCTCAAACCTGTCCTGAGGGACCCCCATTTTTGCTCTATCCCTATGCATGCATGGAGCAAATGTGTAAACATCAGGTGATCCTTAAGGACAGGTTTGAAAACCACTGTTCTATTGCAGTGCTCATTTCTCTAAGGAAGGACACAACAGACAGAAATGACAAATGATAAAATGATGATAAAAAGCATCTATAACATCTTCTCTAACATGTCTTCTCCTAAACTGTAATCATATAAAGTGTCAAAACGTCATCCGTTTGCAATTTCTGTTGTTCGTGTTGTTTCCTGTAACACTAATAACAGGACGTTGTGTTTTCTTGATTAATGAGATTCCAACAAAAAAATAGAGTTCGGTTTAAAAACATATGCAAATGTTTCCTTATATCCAAGTGTATTAGTTTTTGGAAAACTTTAAATACAAAAAATATTAATACGAATATCTGCAGTCTACTGGGAAAGGTTTGTTGTGGTATCTATTTTTAAAAATACTGTTTTTACTTGTAGTGTCTTGGCCTTAAAAAGACGTCTATTAGAAACATTTGTGATTCACATTCACAAACTCACTAACCCATATTCTCTCTCTCTCTCTCTCTCTGTCTCTCTCTCTCTCTCTGTCTCTCACTGGGTGTTCTCTCTGTTTTTCTCTTTATGAATTTCCTACTTTGATGTTTTAAGGTCCCTCCTGAGGTGAGTAATCCTTAATAAACTCATGTGCTATGGTGATTTTTATTATGTACTTTTCAGCGCAGACTTTTCATCTTAGGCCATCTGTGAAAATTATATTTAAAGCTGTTTATCTGGCCAAAATAAATAGTGAGGTTTTTTTAAAGGTAACATTAAATTATTATTTCATTTTCATCAGTGTGTATATTTTTATCAGCTAATCCATTTTCAAAGCTGTCCTTGAGAAAGGCCAGTATTTACAGTTACCAACCATACCTAGTTTATCTAAACAGTCCTTTATTAAGTTAAATCAGATGTGCTGACTTTTCAAAACACAATTGAATGATTAAGATGTAAACAAAATTATTCAGAATTTGGGTTTGATTGGATGTGAAAGGGTTAATTGTAGAGAAATTTACAGACTGATTTCTTTACAGTGCTAGGAACCAGGGGTCACAATGTCTACAACACAAATATAGACATTTTATTTACTAAAATCACCAGTGAACCTATACGTGTCTTCTGAGTTTTTATAAATCATGTTGATGGTAAAATAGTGATCATTCTAAAAAGATACATTTTCTTTTGGGACTAGTTTGCCTTACAACACCCTGCATGTACCCCTCCATAGTTTTAGGTCTAAACCATCACAAAACAGTATCTCAAGCATCAGACAGCATTTTAGTAACACCTTAGATTTCTGATGCCTATCACTGTCAACATTTCTGACTCGGTACGTTTCTCCAGAACGGAGAATTTCACATTAAACCACCTGAACGACTTATGTGTAATAACAATTCAGAATTTAGAAAATCAGTGGAATTCCCCTTTAATAAACCCACTTGCTTTGAGAAGAAGAGGAACATAAACTGTGTTCTTTTAACCAGCTCACGACACAATAACAGCTTTACTGAAACGTTTACTGTAAGTACAAAGAGAGCAGTTTTTCACTGTGTTCCCCTCTCTGACTTTGCAGCTGCAGGACAGCACTGGTTCTTTTGACGAGCAGTTTTTCAGTGCTAACCCACTGGTGAGCCGTTCTGGGCCATATAAGAATTCAAGGGCCGTTTGGAGGAAGGTACATCTGGATCCTGGACACTACGTCGTCATGCCTTCCACACAGAGGCCCAACCAGCAGGGGGAGTTCTTCCTCCGCATCTACGCCAAGAAAGGAAACACACTGGGGTACGAAGGAGCAAGGACGGAATACAACGGCATGATGTTTCACTTGACTTATTCACACACACACACATACACACACACACACACACACACAAACACATACACGCACACATGTATATATATATATATATATATATATATATATATAGAGAGAGAGAGAGAGAGAGAGAGAGAGAGAGAAAGAAAGAGAGAATTATTGAGTTATATATGTATGTATGTATAGAGAGAGAGAGAGAGTGAGAGAGAGAGAGAGAGAGAGAGAGAGAGAGAGAGAGAGAGAGAGAGAGAGAGAGAGAGAGAATTATTAAGTAAATTTTGTTCACCCCTGAGCATGGAATTCATACTCTATAGAAGCTTTATTGACCTCTGTGTTTGATGTCTGATATTGGAATAGTATACAGTCCTCTATGGACCTCTGTCTGTATCTGTATATAATTCACTCATTCAGAAGCAAAGTCATTCAGAGCTTTTTGATATGAAATCCTACATTCTAGAGAAACTTACTGACTCAGATTTGTGTAAATGAATTTTTTAATCTAGTCATGATGGAGAGAAACCTACAGAACGTTGTCAGGCAAAATAGAACCTAAAGAAAATGCATCATATCAAATTTGTCCCTATTTTACCGTTTTCAACATTGCATTTAAAACTCAGAAGTTCAACTCAAGCTTCTTTCTTTCTTTCTGTCTTTCTTTCTTTCTTTCTTTCTTTTTTCTTTCTTTCTTTTTTAATTTATTTATTTTCTTTCATGTTTCTTTCTTTCTTTCATTTCTCCTTCTACTGCTTAACATCCTGAAAGTGTTATATCTTTCTATTTTTCTTTCTTTTTTCCATTCTGACTTTTTTTCCCATTTATTGTGGAGAGATACATCCAAGGCACTGTAAGGCAAATAGTCCTAAAATAGTTTATCACTGTTCATTTTAGATAGCAAATAAAATGGCTGTGTTTGTGTGTAGACATTGTGATCCTTTGTTTATATCACCACCATTATAAAGAAATCTGAGTTGGTAAGTTTCGAACGTAGCATTTCATTCTAGCATTTTGGAATTAACTATCCTAACTATAACAAACTCTTCTGAATGACTTTTTGTTTTGAAAAATTGTAGGAATTCCTCCGTGAACTATTTTGTAGTTTTACAGAAATAGGTAACTTCCTCTGTTTCAGGTCCCGTGACATCACCTGTCCTACTCCTTTCAATATGGTGAGTGAATTGCTGATAGAAATCAATGTTACAACAGTTTCATTTCATCACAGACTAACACTGCCATTGTTTGCCCTGAAGACTGTAATGTCAACGCCACCTCCCCCTGAGGATCAAAAGAGAGTGGAGAAGTGGTTTGATGAAGAGGCTGGACCGGTAAGTCTCCATAATCTGACCAGTCCATGCAAGCCACCACTGATGTCTGATGAATTAAAGTGTCCACAGCTTTTTCATAATGTCTGCATAATTGAATCGGTAAGAAAAAACAAATGTAAAGATGTAAACAAATGCATGATTTTAAAGAAACTTGCTGACTTCTTTACAGTGGTGATATTGATCAGGGGTCAGGATGTCCACAACACAGCCATTTTATTTACTGTCCAAAATAACCAGTGAACCTACATGAGTCTGACGTCATGAATTTATGTTATTATTATTATTATAATTATCATACCTCTGAAAATATAATTATCTTTGGGAAGTATTTTGGCTTTCTGCATGTACATATCCACCATAGCCACTGTTTTACCTGATGTCTGATTATTTTTGTGTGTTTTCGCTATATTCCAGCTGCTGTTTCACTTTTATTATTCTTTTCATTATTTATTATTATTATTATTATTATTATTATTGATTTTATTATTTTTATTCAATTTTACTGCCAAATTGTCTTACATCTTCTATTTATTTATTTCATTGTGTTTGTTATTTATTTTTATCCTTATCTGCTTTGTTATTTATTAAGCTACTATACTGCTGTAATTTTTTTTTTTTACTTTTTACTTTTTATATCCAAATTTTTGCACTACGATTGTTCCTATCCAACTTCTTGTATTGGCTCAGCGACATTGTAAATGAGGGTCCCCCTTAATGTACTCTGAGTTGGAATAAAGGTTGGTTGATTAATTAATGAAAGGATTTGAGAAAGTACATTTTAGGGAAAAAGATAAGATCTCAGAACTGTCATACAACAGTGTCACGGGCATCAGGTAACATACATAACCATTTAACGTAATATCTTTCTGTAAAGTAGCTTAACTCTTCAGACAGCTGGCTCCTGTCACCACCACTGTGAACAATTCGGACTCTGTAAGTTTCTCTACAACAGAGCATTTCACACCAAGCTCTGAATGAGTTTGTTTACACCTTTACCATTTCATTACGCAGAAATGTGGGAAACTGATTTCCCTTTATGTTAATATGTACAGATAATGAATTAACTTAATTAAAAGAGGCATATACATGATATCACTCACTGAATAAGTCAGTCATTTTGTTTTCTCTACTCAGGATGACCGACTGAATGCAGCGGAGTTTATGAAGCTGGTGAACTCAGGTCAGGAAAGTCTGGCACAAGCAGTACAAAGAAAAGTTTCACAAAAGCCAAATTTATACAGCTTTTCTACTTTCCCTGTTTGTAGATTTTCAGCAAAAGACTCTTGGGTCATACATTTCCTTTTGACTAGAACACACTGCTCTGTTCGACAGCATATTCATCAAACAATTTGCCGCTGAAGTCTGCTGTAGTACCAGAAATGGCCACTTGGTGGAGAACTTGTGTTGACTTGTGTTTGTGCCTTTCTCTGGTCCAGGTTCATGAACTCAAGCCCCCCCACTTCACTTCACTCTTATTAGAACCATGTGAAGCAGTGGAACTCTCTCTATAGTGCTGTGGTTTATTTGCTGTCGGCAATAAAGCCTTGTGCTTCTCTTTCTCTCTCTCTCTCTCTCTCTCTCTCTCTCTCTCTCTCTCTCTCTCTCTCTCTCTCTCTCTCTCTGTTGCAGTGCTGGAGAAGGACTATCATCTTCCCCTGGAGACCTGCAGGCAGCTCATCTTTGGGGAGGATGTATCCTCATGTTTGAAGTGCCCTCTCTCTGCATCTTCTTGCTCCTTCTTTCTCTCCCTCTGCTTTTATTCTTTCTTTTTTTTATTTTTCATTTTGGCTGCTTTCTTGTCTTCTTCAGAGTTATTGTTCTGAGAGAAAGTGTGTTTTTTCCTCCCTGTCATTCTTTTCTCTTCTCCCTACGCTGGTTACCATCCTGAGTCTGTTATCTATCTGTCTATCTATCCATCCATCCATCCATCCATCCATCCATCCATCCATCCATCTATCCATCCACCCATCCATCACTACCATTCACTTCTCCCTCCACTGTTTAGCATCCTGAGTACATTAATTATTTCTATTTTTCTTTCTTTTTCTTTCTTTCTATATTCTTTTTTCTTTCTTTTTTTTTGTTCATTTTTCTTTCTTTTTCTGTGCTTCCTTCCTCCCTTCTTTCCTTCTTTTCTTTCTTCTCATTTACAGTTCTTTCTTTCTTTATTTCTTTGAACTGTTCCTCTTTTCATTTTCTTTCTTTCTCTGTTTCTTTTTCTTCTCTTCTCTTTTTCTTCCACTCGTTAGCATCACTCCTTTCTTTCCTTCTTACTTTTTTCCTTTCTTTGTTCCTTTGTTTGTCTTCCTTTTTTCATCCTGAGTTTGTTCATTCTTTCTTTTGCTCTTTTGCTCTTGCTTGCTCTGTTTTCTGTTTGTTTCTGATGGTTTCCTGCTCTTGTCCCTCAGTTGGTTAGTATCCTGAGTGTTGTGAGTGTAGACTGGAGGTCGAGGCAGACTGAGTCGAGATCAGGCCGAGAAGCTTCTGTCTTCACTGCGTAACCTGCAGGTACAGTCGGTCTGCTTTACTCTGACATCATTCACACACACACAAAGACTGCTGAATGTTGTTTTGATGCACAAGGCCTAAAATCTTTCATCACTTTCTCCCTTAAAATCAGCAAACCGTAGCCTAGGCTGCAGTCTAGATGACACACATTTCATGAACTCTCAAAATCGTAGAATAGTTCATCACCGCTTACAGACAGTGGACTGATTGGTTTAATTAAAATTGGCCAGTTACATTTACATTATTTGGCAGACGCTCTTATCCAGAGTGACTTAGTTTGATCATTTTACACAGGTAGGCGAAGGTGGTGTTAGGAGTCCTTCCCAAGGACTCTTATTGGTGTAGTGTGTTTTACCCAGGTGGGGATTGAACCCCAGTTTACAGCATAGAAGGCAGAGGTGTTACCCACTACACTAACCAACCACTACAGTTATTTTTATTACATGTTTTCTGATACAAGTACCTCCAGTAGGTCTGTATGTTTCATTAAGCATCACTATTTTCATGCAGCAGAAAGGGAATGAAAGAAAATGTATATCTATAATGAGTACAATGTGATATACACGTTATACACTGATAAGCTAGTGACAAGACTCTGGCCTACATTAAAAATTTAAACATTCGGTCCAGTCCCAGCCCAAGTGCTCTCTCCTTTGTTGTCCATAGACATACATCTTTGTGGATGAAAGCATAGCCTTTGAAAGTTTTTCAGAAAAACTATAGTTGCCCAGAATGAAAGGTGTTGCCTGGGACTGTTTTTAGCATAGTTTAGCACAGAGGGGGAAAAACAGTGGTCTCTGTGTCTGTGTCCTCTCTCTGAACTCAAGCCACTTCAGCATGCAGACCTAATAAAGCATGTTAAATTTAAGCCAAAAAGTTAGACTCCTCCACTTTACGGCTGGAAAGCAACATTTGTGTGTAGAGAATTACGCCACTCTTGTGGTTCTCAATTGGTGGAAATGTTTGGAAAGGACTGATGTTTATCAAAAATGTAAACATTATTTTCTAAAAATGTTGTTTTGTTCCATTCTAGTCAATCTTTTTTGAGTATGATGAGGATTCGTCAGGAACCATGAATCCGTTTGAGCTCAGTCAGGCCCTCAAAGCAGCGGGTATGAGTAGCACACATACGTTTTAATACAGTGTATACAGGGTCATAGACATGTTGTGCTTGTGTGTGTGTGTGTGTGTGTGTGTATATATATATATACACGTTTATACATATATACATATATACGTTTACACCTGGTCACTTCACAGGTCTTGAGTATCAGGATTATATCCAGATATGGCCAAGCAGCATAAAAATGTATGTATAAACACCAAGGTGCATTTAGATACAAATCCGATCACTTGATCATTTGAGCCCCGTTATACTAGTATAAATGCATCCGTCTCTCCGACAATCAAAACCCCTCCTAGTTTAACTGAAACTCCTCCCAGTGCAGTATGCAGCACTATGGGTCTGAAAGGATGTGTAGCTGCCAAGAAGCCCTCACTGAGAAAAGTAGACAGACAGATCAAACAAAGAAGCTGCTGGTACTCTCAGAACAGTGGACTGACCAGTCCAGACCTCAAAATCACTGAATAACTTGGATCATGTGAAGCAGAAAATGCAACCAATTTCTGAGACAGAACTTTGAAGGTGTGGAAAAAATATAGCTTCAGATTTATTGGAAAAACTGAAAGCAAGAGTCCAGAAAAGAATGGAAGCTGTAATAAAGGCAAAATATAATATAATATTTAGTTGTTGGGGCTAAATATATGTTTTTATTCCTGATGCTGAACAATGAACAACCTGTACATAATGGACATTTTGACTGAAAATGAAATAAATCAAGGTTATGTACACACACAGACACACACACACACACACACACACACACACACACACACACACACACACACACACACACACATATATATATATAGCATCTGGCCACTTCATTAAGTTCACCTCTTTGTTTCTACACTCATTGTCCATTTTATAAGCTCCACTGACCACATAGGAGCACTTTATAGTTCTACAATCACAGATTGTAGTCCATCTGTTTCTCTTCATACTTTGTTAGCCCCCTTTTACCCTGTTCTAAAATGGTCAGGACCCCCACAGGACCACCACAGCAGGTATTATTTGGGTGGTCTGTTCTCAGCTCTGCAGTGACACTGACATGGCAGTTGCATGTTAGTTTGCGCTGGTCTGAGTGGATCAGACACAGCAGTGCTGCTGGAGTTTTTAAACACCTCGGTGTCACTGCTGGACTGAGAATAGTCCGCCAACCAAAAATATCCAGCCGACAGCGTCCTGTGGGCAGCATCCTGTGACCACTGATGAAGGATTAGAGAATGACCAAGACAAACTGTGCAGCAGCAGATGAGCTGATGAAATTATCTACAAGGTGGACTGACAAATCAGGAGTGTCTAATAGAGTGGACAGTGAGTGGACACAGTGTTTAAAAACTCCTGTAGGAATGCTGTGTACATAACTTGCATATAAGTTGATAGTATAACTTATAATTATTATTGTAAGTGCATAATTAGTCTTAAGACACTTGAATAATGCCTTGTTTTAAGGGGTTTACACCCATTCCTGTGCTTCGCTTTCTTTCTCTCTTTCTGACTTTCCCCTTCACACTGACTTTTTCTCTTTCTCACTCTCTCTTGCAGGTGTACAATGTGATAATTGCATTCTGCAGATGTTGTGGGAACGTTTCGGCTCTGGAGAGCAGCACCTGCCCTTCCCCAGCTTTGTCTCATGTGTCACCAGACTGCAGGTCCTCGTGGGTAAGCCTCTTCATTACCGCTCAATCCCCAACTGCATTACACAATCCAAACTGCGGCGTACAGGTTGCTGCAAGACTGTCTGATGTAACACCATGTCTGTACTGAGAATGTTGCTGTGAACAGAACTCGAAATATTTAAATGCATATCTCTGGTCGAGAAAAACACTGATTAAAATTTAAGCTCTCGGTGAACTGACTTAATGATTAGTTGGCAATCATGTGTCCCTATTAAGCTGCCTTTAGCTATCCTGTCCCTATTAAGCTGCATTAAATTATCATAGGTCCCTATTATGCTGTGATTAACTATAACAGGTCCCTATTAAGTTGTTTTTAGCTTTCATAGGTCACCATTAAGCTGCATTTAACTATCATGGATCACTATAAAGCTGTGTTTAGCAGGCCAAACATATTGAGTGTATCACTCAGCCTTTTGTTCTAAACCATTTACCTAAAAATTCCAAAATGTGAGAAAACACAGTTTTACATTAGGCCCAGTTTGTGTTTAATACAGTTGCATGCAAAACATTGAATACACTGGACGACATTTCTAGAAATTCTAATTTCTAAATGTGTTAACACATCCTCTACAGCACAACACAAATGATCCAGATAATGAATGTCAGTGTGTATGAATATCAAGTGACTTTGATCTGAACTTTCCAGACTGGAGGATCTCTAGGACCAAAAAAAAAGTTTTTGCTAAGTTTACATATTGGAAAAAATAAAACATAAAGTACAAATTTTGCTATACATTTTGCACATTTTATGTTATGCAAATAAACAGTAATTGTAAATTAACACCTTAAAATCCTAAGCTTATTACATGCCAAGCCTTATTATTCAATACGTATAGGGACTTCAGTGCATACTAGCTGAGCTATTGTTTGGTCCTGCTGGTGGACCCTGGGCTGTTTGGGGTTAAAATGTGCAAAAATGTGTTCTCTGCTTTGTGTTGTTGTCAGTACGTCTGTAGACCATTTCTGCCACAGGACTGAGTAATGCGTATGTCTTTTACGTCATTGGCGCAGTGATACGATGTGAGTGTAAACATGTTAATTGGAGGAATTGAAGGAATTTGTCGCATGTGCTTCTTCTCAGCGCTATTTGAGTCAGAGACCAGCCTTGAGGTGAAGAACAGAGGAATAAATGTGGTAAGACCTGATACACTATTCATACTGGATTAAATGTCTCTCTGCAATTAAATTAAAGCTGTTCTTTTTCTGTACCAGTGGCTCCCACTTCTGGTCTGACCCCTTTCCCTATGTTTTTTGTTTCTGCTCTAACAAACCCACTTCAGCTCCCCTTGACCAAAACACTACAGTAGATGGAATATTTTTTACCAAAGAAGGTTCTGCAATGTAGAGATGCTGGGATTTGATTGTCTGGTTTGTCTGGGATAAAGTACAATTGAATATGAAATTTATTGAAAATGAGTCGATATCATCGCTGTCCAAAGAACACCATGCTTCTCCATTTTTGTCAATGCTTATTTTTGTACATCATTTCAACACAACCCTGGTGAAGGGACTAATAAAAATGCTCTAAAATTACTTGGATCAAAATCCCTTTACACTGACTTACATCTTACTTCTCCTGTAATGTTTTATTTATATATATATATATATATATATATATATATATATATATATATATATATATATATATATATATATACATACAACCCCAATTCCCATGAAGTTGTGTAAAACATAAATAAAAACAGAATACAATGATTTGTAAAACCTTTTCAACCTATATTCAATTGAATACACTACAAAGACAAGATATTTAATGTTCAAATGGATAAACTTTATTACATTGTGCAAATATTCACTCATTTTGAATTTGATGCCTGCAACACGTTCCAAAGAAGTAGGGACAGGGGCACGTTTACCACTGTGTTACATCACCTTTCCTTTTAACAACACTCAATAAGCGTTTGGGAACAGAGGACACTAATTGTTGAAGCTTTGTAGGTGGAATTCTTTCCCATTCTTGCTTGATGTACAACTTCAGTTACTCAACAGTCTGTGGTCTCCAGACTGATACATATTGTCTATACATATGTGTGTGTGTGTGTGTGTGTGTGTGTGTGTGTGTGTGTGTGTGTGTGTCTTTGTATGCAAAATGTGGAACAACTCTAAAATAAGTTAACACATCCTCTACAGAAAACACACTTAAATATGGAATTTTTCTGAAAATTTAAGTGCATAAATTCTATTTCTATTTACTAGAAAAAAATTTTACATCCAGCAAAAACAGTAATTGTGTATTGAAGTGTGCAGAAGTGTGTTCACTGTTCAGGATGTGTCATTTTCTCTTAGAAAATTAGCAAAATATAATTGACCAGGAGCACCGAACCAGCTACAGGACAATCTCCCCTCTAATATCTCTGGTTTCAGAAGAAATATTGTCAGTTGTCTACAAACTGCCAACACTATGTTTGCATTTCCCTGAAAGGTCATTGCCAGGATGAAACGGTTATAGCCAGGATGCTCATGTCAGTGTAATTCCTCAGGACACTCTCAATAACAATAACAACACACCATGTGGGCTATGACTGTTAGCAGGTTTGGTTAGTGCATTAGCGTGAGGTAAATTGGAATAGGGCTACTATTACTGAGGGAGTTCAGCCAATTACACAGGTCCATTCATTCCATAATTATTGTGGATGCAGATTCATACGGGTTTAAAATAACTCCGCAATTGTTACTGTCAGACTGCAAAAACTACACACTGTAGATCAGGGGTACACAACTCCAGTCTTGGATGGCCAGGGTCCAACGCTGTTTGATAGTTTCCCTACTCAAACACACCCACTAAACCTGGAGATGAGATGAGTTGACTCGTTTTTACACGTAAATCACCAAGACTGGACGCTGGGCCTCCAGAGCTGGAGTGATGTACTCATGCTGTAGATAAGTACTGGATTAAAATCACTCCACAATTATTACTGTCAGACTGTAAAAAGTAATCCAGCCCCAGTAAGGTTCAGCTTGTCCTTGCCTTAGTCTCACACTTCCTCTGTAGGCCAGATCACTTCATGCAGATTCATACTGAATTAATATCATGGATTGTGTCAGCAATCGACTCTTTCATTTGATACCCATTAGAGCTGTTGTTAAAACCTCTTTTTTCCACCTATTTCAATGCTCTTCTTACATTTCAAAGTCCTGCTACTCACAGATAAAGCTCTTTACAATCTCACACCTTCTTACCTCTCTGATCTTCCTCTTCCCTGCAAACCCACTCGTACTCTCAGGTCCTCTTCACCATTCCTCAATCAAACCTCCGTAACTTCCAGTCACTGGAACTCTCTCCCTCTTCGAGTCCGACAGTCCAATTCTCTCCCCACGTTCAGATCTAATCTTAAGGCGTACCTGATTTCTCTCAGCTACAAACTTCCCCAAGCCTAAACTACTCCTCCTTCCAGGTTTTCTCTGTGTACCCTCTCTCTGTGTTACTGTGTTTTGTTGTTTGTTTTTCATGTTGTGTTTTGATGTAATTGTAGGCGTCTTTGGGTTCTTGAAAAGGGCTTTATAAGTATCAAGCATAATTATTATCATTAGTATTCACTTAAATTACTGTACATCACCTGATCAAAGAACAAATCAAGCCCCAATAAGGTTCAAACTGTCCCTGTTTTAGTCTCACCCTTATTCCATCACTAGGACAGGTCAGTTCATGCATGGGTGTATCAACTGTGTCATTCTGTGTTTTCATTAAAGGAAATTGAGGAGAATTGTATCTGTAGTTTAGCTGGATCTGGATCAGTGTTTGTGCAGAGTTAACCCTTAGAAGATCCCTGACAGGTTTATCACCGGTGATAACAAAGTCAAGTCGTAATTTGATGTTAATTGTTGCTCACTCATAGCTTATTGAACGTTTGTGGAAACTGCAAATTCTAAATGAACAATCCATAGTGCATTTGTGTTTGTAGGTAATGAAGAAGATAATTTATTATGATTTTAATCTGATGGAAAATGATTCTAGTGGATAAAGTCTTGTATTGTGGGAAAAGAAACATTCTTTACATTTTTACCATGTGTTTGTCATGTTTTTACCTCTAAACAACAAAAACGGTTGTAAGCACAAACTAAAATCTGTTGATATAATATAAAATTGAATGTAAATACAGGACTAGGTGGAAGTTTTGAGCAATTGAAAGTTATTTATCTGGACAGTAAACTTTTAGTTTAGTATTACCATTATTATACCAGTATTTTAGTATAACATTAGTATTACAATGAATACAAATAATATGAATACAAAAAGCTGTGATTTTATGTGTGTCAATGTTTTTGTCAAACCATTTCCTGACCTCTCCTTGAGGAAGCACAGTATTAATGAATTGCTCAATTAATACTTCATTATTTTGAAATAAGTGTGTTAGTAATGGTATATAACAAATCCAAGCGGGACATCTGGAACAAAACCTTGTCATTCAAATTAGCTCACAAGATATCAATACATTTTTTCAAAGGAGGAAATTCTTGTACATTTTTACTTCATTTATTTGCTTGTATTCTAATCATGTATAGTGATTTGAGGTGCCTGTGCCTTTTTACAGTACTATATATTTCGTTACTTCACTATGTAATTAATTATGTAGTTACATTTAAATAATTCAGCAAACTACAGTAATAACCTCTAAGGGTTAATGTGATTAACAACTGTTCTGTCCTGTTGGCTCTTCCTCAGTTCTCTCAGTCCTCTGTATAAAGAGCACATAGGTAATTCAGGTGGCAGAGAAGTACCTGTAGGTTGTTGGTTATTAATAACTGTACTGATGGAGTGGCGTGCGGTGTATAATGTGCTTGCGTCTCTGGTTTTTTTTGCAGTGGCTGTTAAGGCTGCTGGCCGTGTGAGCGTGCTCAGATGCGACACCTCAGCAGGACAGACCCGCTTGGCCAGGACTAAACTGACGTCATCCACTTTGGCCTGCGTATTACTCTCTCTCTCTCTCTCTCTCTCTCTCTTTCTCTCGCTCTCTCTCACACTCTCTCTTTCATTCTGTTAAAGCCAGCTCTGTCTGGACTCCTATTCCAATCATCTCCACCCACTCATCCCACCATCACACAGGTCATGTGGGTCATTTATGATTTTGTCCAGACAATCGCTTAAGCTCAGACATAAGCTTTAGCTCCGCTTCTGTGTTTTAAGGCAATTTCAAGTCAGTTACCTTAAAATAACACAGAAATTAAACCTATGCATTTAAATATCTCTTCAGATATTTAATACATTTCATATATTAACTGTGTTTGTGTATATTGCCTGCATTAGCTTCACTGTATGTCCAAAAGTTTCCAGACACGCCTTCTGATTAGTGAAATTGGCCACTTTAAGATAGATAGACCCATTGCTGACATGTGTTCATCTGTGTATACATCTTGTATAATCTCCATGGAAAAGCATTGACCAACAGATTGGGTCAGTCACCCAATGCCAAGCATCAGCTAAAGGGGTATAAACACCCAGCACTGGGCTGTGGAGCAGCGGAACTGTGTTATCTGGAGTGATGGAGCTCCATCCAGTACCTTTGGGATGAGTTAGATGCAGAAATGACCATCCAACATGAGTACCTGACCTCACTAATGCTCTTCTAGCTAAATGCATTCAAATCCTCACTATTAAAGGGATATTCTGCTGATTTTTCAAAATTCCATTCTAATAATTTAATCGTTAAAATGTAAACAGACTTATTTAAAGTGTTTGGAATTAAAATGACTAATTGTGGGAAAAAATCCTCTCATTTTTATACAGTGATAGGAACCAGGAGTTGTAATGTCTGCATCACAAATATTGATGTTTTATTTGCTTTGCAAAAAGACCAGTGAACCTACATGTGTCTTTTGAATTTTTATGTTTTAAAAAATCCCCCAAAAAATTTCTTTGGCAATTCTCCGGTTTCCTCCCACTTTCCAAAGACGTGCAGTCAGGCCAGTTGGACATGCTAAATTGCCCCTAGGTGTTAGTGTGTGAGTGACTGTCTGTGTCTGTCTGTCTGCCCTGCGATGGACTGGCAACCTGTCCAGGGTGTATCCTGCCTTCCGCCCGAAGACTGCTGGGATAGGCTCCAGCACCCCCCCGCGACCCTGACGGAGAAGCGGCTTAGAAAATGGATGGATGGATGGAATTATTTTGCCTTACAACGCTGTGTGCTGTCACCACCACTGTGAACGATTCTTAGTTCATTTCTCTAGAAAGGAGCTTTTAACATTCAATGAATTACTTGGTTTATATTTTAAATAGCCTGTATTTCCCCTAATGTCCACTTAACGGCGTTCGTGTGGGGTTTTGTATGAAAAACAGTCAGAAATCATTTTTACACAACCTAAACTTATCTCTTAGAATTAAAAAGGCTGCTTTTTGTTACTGTGCATTGTAGATGGATATATGGAAATGATCCCTGTTCTGACTGGCCACGCTATATTATGCATCATTCAAAAAGAAGGCCAGGCTGAAACGCATCCTGTAACTTCAGCAGGAATGGACAGGGCTAAACTGATGTTGGCTGAATTGGTGGATGTATGCTGTCACAAAAAGAATGAATTAAAAATGAGTTTTTTTGTTTGTTTGTTTGTCTGAAGCTTTATTCCATAAATGGACTGTATGGTTTGAAAATGTAGCAATGTGCACATGTGTTCATCAAACTCCTAGTTTTTAAAAAAGGAGGAAAATTAGTTTTTTCCTGGTTAACGTTTTAATCATGCAGAGTTTTTGGAAAAATCAGTGGAATTCCATTTTAATAATCCCAACAAACAAACAAACAAACATTTGGACATACAGTGTATCTTTCCCTATATTATTATATTCTGTATATCAGAGGTCTTCAAGTCCAGACTTCTTTTCACGTCAATCAGTTTTTGATCCTGTATTTTCACTGGTAGTTAACTCCGCAACCCAGAAGGATGAGTGGCTTAGATGTGTGTGTGTGCGTGTGTGTGTGTGTGTGTGTGTGTGTGTGTGTGTGTGTCATATCTACCAGCAGTTACAAAATCCAGGAAACTGGATTCAAGGTCTGGATTTGAAGACCTCTGCCCAATATTAAGTTCCAATTTTATTAGCCACTCTTTTTCTTCTCTCTGTCTAGCTTTATTATCCATTTTAAACATTCCTTTCTGCCTAAGTCAGTCTTGCTTGTCATTTCAAGTACGCACTGCTTTTAAGATTTATCAGTTAAGCACAAGAAATCATCAGTGCTGGAATGCAGCCGATTTCTCTAAAGCAAAAGCTGTATCACTGTACTGAAATATGTCTTGCTGTATTCTTTGCTTTTTCTTCCGCTGGGGATGTACACATAATTTCCGAAATAAATTTGTGGAGCCAAATATAAACACTAACCATTACTTTCATAGAGGGACATTTCTATATTAAATAATGCTGTGCGTATACCTACACCTACACACACACACACACACACACACACTGTGCTAGGAGAGTGACTGTGGGTATTAAAAGCGATGTCTCAGCAGCGCTGCACGCATCGCCTCTATTCTTATCACTCTGACGCCACGCACGGCGTCATCACGCCATCGCTCCCTCCTCCGCTACGTTCTCCCTCCATCCCTCCCTCCGCTGTTCTCTCTAGTAACTGCCTCAGTGTGCTGCCTCCTCCCCTCACTCGCCCCTCCCTCTCCCGTTCACTCACACACATGCGCGCAGCGGCGTATGCTTGCTCACACACTTTTTATACGCTCTTGTCCTTTCTCCTGAACTCCTATTTATAGAGGCGTATTTATAGGAGACAGAGGAGAGGTTGCCCCCGGCAACAGTCCAAGCGCTACTGGAAGGGGAGAGAGAGGAAGAGAGAGAGAGAGTTACATCCACACCTGTCACCACTTTCCTTCCTCTTCCTCTTCCATTTATTCACAAGTACCTCTCAGCGCTTTCCTCTGATAAGCTCTTTGTGTTCTGGTCCAGGTCCCTCAGGCTCTCTATCTCTCTCTCTCTCTTTTTCTCTATGCCTCTATGTCACTCTCTCCCTGGATCAGCTGTAACAGAAGGACTAGTGTTGGGCCACATGCTGAGGAACTTCCCTTTCGCTCCAGGAACAACAACCTCCCTCCTGGTGATCTGACCTCTCTAGAACTCATCAGGGCCTGTAGCACCAGCACGGGTCAGGCAGGTGAATCTGACACATTTCATTCATGCCATCGTGAGGTATAGACACGTCCTATGACCCGACCCTAAACCTAAAGGGGAAATCCACCAAATTCTTGAACCTGATGACAAATTTCTGTAGTGGAGATGTAAACAAAGTCATTCAGAGTGTTTTGATCAGAAATGGTTCATTGTTGAGAAATTTGCAGACTTAAATGTCTTTACAGTGGTGGTGATAGGAACCAGGGGTCACAATGTCCACAACGAAAATATAGCAAGTTTATTTACTGTCAAAAACCACCAGTGAACCTACATGTGTCTAAATAATAGTTGTATAATAGTGATAAAATGGTGGTACATCAGAAAAAGTACATTTTCCTTGTGAATATTTTGCCTTACAAATACTTACCACCATGAATAGACTTTAAAAACATGGCCGAAAGCTATAATAAAACTGTCAGACTGTCAGACATCAATTCATAACCATTTATATGAGGGAGCTTTTAGAGGCAGTAAAAGTCTGTTGGACGTCTGGTTCCTATCATACCACCGGGAACAACTCTGACTTTCTCTAGAACTGAGCATTTCACATCAAAACATCAAATGACTATGTTTACATCTATAGTTATGCAAAAGTTGCCCTTTTTCAAAAGCTAGGTGATCCCAAAGTTTGGCAGAGCATATCCGTCCCAAACTCCTGGCACTAAACCTTAGATATATCTCTTCTCCTTGATGAGGACGCAAGTTATTTACTATCCAAAATGATCAGTAAACCTACATGCCTCAATAATAGTGGTATAATGAAGGTGAAATAGGAGTAAATTTGAAAAAGCATGCTTCCTTTGGGTTCTGCTGTGCCTTCCATACACCCCTCTGCCTTGAATGTATTTTTAAAAATGCATAAGCTAAAAGCTCACAATTATCATAAAACAATGCATTTCACATCAGGCAGTGTATTTATAACCATTTCCTGTAATAGCTTTGTAAGAGGGAGCTTTTAGAGGCATTAGATGCCTCAGATTTCTGTCACCACCACTGTGAACACATCTAAGTCTGTAAATTGCATTTCGTATCAAACACTTAATGACTTAAATCTTAACCAGTGAATTATGCAGAAATCTCATGAACCAGAAGATCAGCTTTTAAAACAAAAGCTGTATAAAAAGGAGCAGCTGCCCCCAAGAGTATCCACAACGTCAAATGTTTTCCATTATCCTGTGGACATTTGGATCCTACAAAGAGCTTAACACACACACACACACACACACACACACACACACACACACACACACACACACACACACACAGTGTGTATTCCAGTCATTTCCTTTCTATTCCTGATTCCATGTCCTTCTGTATGAGCACATATACATATTGCTGTGAAACCTTGACCTCAGCAACCAAATCCTTATATTTGTTTTTTTTCATGTTTTCTGTTTAAAATAAACTTGATGAAAGTGACCTCAGGTCTGTTGAAACACGCTATGTAATAAAACATTATTTTTAGCATTATTATTGGGCACCATCCCCACAGTGTCAAAATGTTTATGCTTTCCATCCTCTTAGGGTCATTCAGTCCCCATAAACAGATAAATGAATACAGAGCAATCTAAATCTTTTCCATGGGCATATACAGTGACACCAAAGCAAGTCAGAGTGAGGAGAGTGTCACTTATGAAAGTGCAGTAAATCAACTTGAGTGACCTTGATGAATAAGCATCTGAAATAGCAGCTAAAAAATACAAAGCAATCTCAGTATTTTTGTCCTTTGCAGTTTTTAGCTATACTTTTATTTAACCTGAAACGCTCATTCTCAATTTGTTCTGGCCATAAAGGAATGACGACTTTCTGAGGATAAAGTGAATCAGTCACAAAGTGCAAGAGCTTTTTTTTCCCTTATCCTTTGTGAATACCATTGAATTCCAAGTGAAAAAAAAACACATATTAAGCTTAAACTGTGAAAATAAAAGATGGAACAAAGTTCTCAAAGTTGGAATTTTTTGCATTAATCATTGGAGTTCCTAATGAATCACTATACATCTGGCCCTAATGAATCACTGTACATCTGGCCCTAAACAAGTCATTACACGTCATTACTGCCCCATAAAGCAATTTGAAGGATCTTCACAATATTGGAGCTAGAACTTTTTTTCAGCATCACATAGTCAACTTTATTTCTACTGCCTGAAAAAATGTTCACTTTTGGAGTTTGCAAAGCTTTCATTAACATAAAAAGCTCGACCTATTTGATAATACTTTATTATTCTTATTATGATTTATCTTCAACACTCAGCTTCCTCTTTTCCTTTTCAAACTATTGTTAAAAGCACATTTCACATGAAAAGCCAGGTGTAAGCCAGGGCGTGTTGTGAGTGGTCAGATCCTGACCTTATTTAACACAAGTGTAAACAGAATGCATTTTCATTGTCCATATACACCGATCAGGCATAACATTATGACCACCTCCTTGTTTCTACGCTCATTGTCTATTTGATCAGCTGCACTTACTGTATAGCTGCACTTTGTAGTTCTACAGTTACAGACTGTAGTCCATCTGTTTCTCTGATACTTTGTTACCCCCTTTACCCTTTCCTCTTCTTCAGTGGTTAGGCCCCCTTGGACCCTCACAGAGCATGTGAGTGTGTTAGTGTGTGTTGCGCTGGTCTGAGTGGATCGGACACAGAAGAGCTGCTGGAGTTATTAAACACCTCAGTGTCGCTGCTGGACTGAGAACAGTCCACCATCCAAAAATACAACACAGCCAACAGCAGCATCCTGTGACCACTGATGAAGGACTAGAGGATGACCAACACAAACTGTGCAGCAGCAGATGAGCTGTCGTCTCTGACTTTACATCTACAAGGTGGACTGACAATGTAGGAGTGTCTAATAGAGTGGACAGCGAGTGGACGCAGTGTTTAAGAAGCGTTCTAATTGTGCTGTTATTTCACCATGACATCACAGGTTTTTCACAAACACTGTATCACTCCACTGAGACGCTGTTACTTAGCAACGAGTTTGACAGCTGTAGGAGACGCTCAAGCTATTTGAAGATTTTTTAATTCTTACTTTGCCACAAACTGAAAATGCATACTTTTAAGATCAGATTTGACCGACAGCCGATTTGGGCAGACTCTGAAGGTGAGACTACACTTCTAAATTCTCAAACTGTTGTCACCACTGAGCAGCTTTTCAGTCGGCAGCTGTGACAGAAGAACAGCTAAACAACCTGGAATCAGCCAGAAATGAACCCAATACCATTTGCCAAACGTGTAGTCTGATCTTTAGAGTCTGACTGAATCAGACAGAGCCATAAAACTGGCGCAATAAAAAACAAAAAAGCTGCTTAATGGTGATGACAGTTTGGGAATTTAGAGTAAGGAGCTGGGAAATGAACTGCCAGATGTGTAGCGAGTGGGTGGAGCTCGTTACTGTGATGTATCAACGAGCAGTTCAATCATTGAGATGTGAATAGAATCATTCAGAGTGGTTTGATGTGAAATTGTTCATTGCAGAAAAATGTATTGACTCAGGTTTCTTTACAGTTGTGCTGATAGGAACCTTAGGGTCACAATGTCTACAACACAAATATAGCCATTTTAATTACTATCCAAAATGATCAGTGAACCTACATGTGTCTTCTGGGTTTTCATATGTAACGTAGATAATAATAGTGTTCAATCTGGGGAAAAAGTGGGTTTTATTTTGCATGACAGCGTTCTGCTTGTACCCCTCCCACATTAATGGATTTTAAAACATAGGTTTAGGCCAAAAGCTATCATAAAACAGTGTCTCAGACATCAGGTGGCATATTCATAACCATTTCAGGTAAGAACTTTCTGTGAGTGAGCTTTTAGAAGCAGTAAAAATCTTTGGATGTCTGGTTCCTATCAGCACTATTGTAAACCATTCTGACTCTGCAAGTTTCTCTAGAATGGAGCATTTCAAAGCAAACCACTCTAAATGACTCTGTCTATATCTTAATGACTAAAATGTGCAGACATTTCAAAAAATCGGTGCAATTTCCTTCTTAATTCACCTCTTCTTCTTATTTTGGAAGCAAATGAAAGTAAAGGTAGAGGTATTTTCTCTTACAAACTCAGATTTCTTTATGGTGGTGGTGACAGGAACCAGGGGACACAATGTACAGCAGCACAAATACAGCCATTTTATTTGCTATCCAAAACCACCAGTGAACCTGCACGTGTCTTCTGAGTTTTAATATGTCATTTTAATAATGGTAAAATAGTATTAAATCTGGGGAAAAAATTTGGTTTTATTTTGCATCACAGCGTTCTGCATGTACCCCTTCAGATTAATGGATTAAAAAGAATACGTTTAGGCCAAAAGCTATCATAAAACAATGTCTGAGACATCAGACAGCATATTCATAACAATTTCATGTAATAGCTTTCTCTGAGGGAGCTTTTGGAGGCAGTACAAATCTTTCATCGTCTGGTTCCAGTCAGCATCACTGAGTTTCTCTAGAAGGGAGCATTTCACACCAATCCGACATTCTTTACTACCCATTTAATTCTGCAAAACTTCTGAAAAGATAGGTGCCCCCAAATTTTTGATGGACAGAGCATATCCACCCAAATCCCTGACACTAAACCATAGATATGATTCTCTTGCTTGATGCGGACAAATGTGCTGCAGCTTGGAGAACATGTGTTTCTTTGGCGTTCTCTGACGTACTGGGGGGTAATGAATAGATTCCTCCAACCGTTTGCCCACCTCCCTCCATCTGTGTTCCTCTCATCCCCTCCCTTGGCCCACTCCATTTTCCCCTTATTGATCCGGCTGCCAGGCTGCAGTGACACGGCTCTGCGCCTGTTCCTGCCAGCCATAGTAATTCAGCGCGGTACCACCGGGGGCGGCTCCAGGAATAGAGCCAGATTTGTAGTGCGGCGTGTGGGGGTGTATTCGCCAGGGTAGGGCAGGAGAGGGGGGGCTGTGGAAGTCATAGATCCAGCGGGACCGAGAGAGCTAAGGAGGGGGGCTTGTATAAGGAGTCTGCCAAGACGCAAATATAGACCTGGCTGGCGTGTTGATGTTGATGAACACAATACTAGTGAAGTCGTCACCATGGTGTATTTAAAGACGTGCTGGCATAGGGTGCTTAATGTATTTACGGGATGGTAATTGCGTGATATTTTTGAGACAGAAAGCTGGATGTGCCCAAACGCCTCTCCGCTCTATAAGCTTGCATCACACCAAGAGCTATTTACTAGCTGGTACAGTCACTTAAATCCATGGCAGTTTTCTATAAATGACCTCTTTCATTAGCGGGTGTATGGCATTCACTGCTTACGAAGTACAACAACAATATGGGTAAAATGTCAGCTCTTTTGGGTGTGAATACATCACTTACTGACTAATGCGTCACTCAATTTGTATTTGACTGTTTGCCCCACGCTGACTGTTTAGTGGCATTTGTGTTCAGTTTACGTCAACTTGTTCATTATCATACACCCATAACTACAGGGGAAGTAGACTGTAGTTGTATTGTGCTTTCTGATGTTAATATTTATGAAAAAATGATCAGCAATAATGAAATACATTACATTATTTGTAAAATTAATATTATTCATGTTGTAGGCTACAGCATGAAAGCAATATGCTACTATATTGATGTAATCATATACAGTACTATGCAAAGACCACAACTTCATTTATTCAGTTTCCAAAATAGGCCATTGAGTAAAAGTTATTCATTGTTCAGCTTCAGGAAGCAACCATAACAACTAAAAATAATAATAATAAAAGTTTTTAGTATATAGTCAACACTTTGCCTTTATTAAAACTTTCATTCTTTTCGGAAGACTCACTTTCAGTTCTTCAAAGAAATCTGGAGGGATGTTTTTCCACACCTCGGAAGATCAGTCTTAGAAGTTGGTTTTGCACCCAAACACATTCAGTCATGTTGAGGTCTGGACTCTGGGGTGGTCAGTCCATTGTTTAGCTTTTTTTTAGCTTTTCTCAGTGAAGTTCTTCTTGACAGCTACACATCCTTTCAGACCCATAGCGCTGAGTTGTCTTCTCACAGTGGACGGATGGACAGAAACACCTGTGGGTGTTTTCAGATCTGAAGCAGCTTGATTTTCTCCTCTCTCTTAAAGAGCAAAGCTTTCAGTTCTGTTTATCTGATGGGGACAATTTTGCTGTCTACCAGGTCTTCCAGGTGGTTTTTAGGAGTCTTACTTTGCCTGTAGCTTCTAATCATTTTTAAACTCCATGTTTGGGATTTTTTAGCCGATTTTCCTTTGATGTGTCTTCCCAGAAATGTCCCTGAAAATCTGATAACTTGTACCTGAAGGCCTGTTGACTGGAAATGAAATACATTTACAGCTTTACAGTAGCACCAAGTGTACTCAGTACGTTTTTAAAGCAAATCAATAGCTCACCAAATCACCAAAAAGTGATAGTTCACATAAAAATAAGACATGCTAATACCATTTTTCAGCAGCCAATATTGATACCTATGTTTTATTTCTGAATGATTATGCAGCTGTTATATAAGTTACTTTTTTGCCAAAAAAAAATTTGAATGCAGAATTACTGGATAATTAACAGTTAATCTAATAAACATTAAACATAAAATGTGATGTGTGAAAATTATAGTGCATTTTATATATTTTTTTTTAATATGTTAAATTTGGGACCTGTCCAGGGTGTATCCTGCCTTTTGCCCAATGGCAGCTGGGATAGGCTCCAGCAACCCCCACGACCCAGAAGGAGAAGCAGCTTAGAAGAGAGAGAGTGTGTGTGTGTGTGTGTGTGTGTGTGTGTGTGTGTGTGTGTGTGTGTGTGTGTGTGTGTGTGTGTGTGTGTGTGTGTGTGTGCACTTCAATTTGAAAAAAAAAAAGCCATATTTAATTTGCTCCCTGTGGATGATGCTTGATTTTCACTTTGTGAGTTCAGACCATGCCTTCAACATTAGGTGGTAGTATGAGGGAAGACTGATTGAGGGAGGGGGGAGAACTCTGAGAACTTGGGCTGGAGTTCTGGGCAGCTTCTGCCTGCAGCTAGAAGGCCAAACCCCCTCATAGCTATAGCAGGACTGATGTAGGATTGAGCAACAGGGAGGAGATGGCGTGGCGGTGGGGATTACGGACCCTTCGTCATGGGAACAGAAGGCACGGATGTGAACTTAGGAGGCATTAGACTGGAAGAAGGAGGGGTTTCAGCCATGCTCCTCCCCTAAACTTCAGTTAAAACATAACTACATCAAGAAAATGAACAGCAATCAAATGTAATTTGACCGGGTGCTCAAACTTTTTCATATAACTGACATGGACTGATTGTTTTCTGTCCTTCTTTTCCAATTTTTGATGGTTATGACCTACATGGCAAATGTTAAGTTACTGTTGAAAGTTCTCATATCACATTAAATTGTCAAATTCAGATAAATAACACACCAATGAGTGGCTCACACTCTCTAGTGGCGTCTGCTGGTCAATACACATTTATTACGTGTAATGGTGTCAATGTTGTCACCTTTCACCAGCACTGATAAGAGGACGTATGCATCAGTATCAGCCCTTCAGTCTAAAGGAGGAACATCAACGCCATATAAAATTAATTAAAAACTAATTCAAAAAATAAATATAGAGTGAGACGTGGTGTAATAGGGCTGAGTCATTGTTGTGCTGTAATGATTAGATGAATCAGATATCATCACAGGTGTGTAGATGGTTAGTGGAGTGTAAAGCAGGTTGGCCATGAGCCTCACACTGATTCCTTTAGTCAGGTTTCTGGGAGTTGGCCATGAGGAACAAATGCTAACACTTAGGTACTGTAACCAGAGGTGTGATAGTGATGTCAGCAGAGTAGATAAAGGATAATAACTTTAGTAATTAAAAGACTTAAGTGCTAATAACTGTGCCTTGGGTGTCAACCAGCATTGGGTAAATTAATCATGTAATTATTTTTTACAATGCAATTCCATAGGCCTGTAATTCTGATAATAATAATAAACCTTTACAGTAATATCATATAATTATCACTGGAGTGAATTTGGATCAGATTTATGATAATTATAGTGCTGGTTTAATTGTAATTGCATACATGCAGGAGTCGAATGAAATTCCTCATAGCATGCGCATTCGTCGCATTTTCCATGCATGAGTCATTTTTCGAGCTGCAGAATTTTTAAACGCACCGCATTTAAGCATTTCTCCTCATTAACAACACCCACCAATCATTATACTCCTCCGAGTCTGGGTAGATCTTTATATCATGGACCCTACAGAGAGAGAATGAATGGCACAAAATGAAAGCACTACATGTCCAAAAGTATTTCGACACCTCATTTAATTAGCGGCACATGTTCAAATATATGCACTGAGCTTGAGCTCTTGAGCAGCCACACATGAGCCAAAATTCACAATGCTAAGCATCGGCTAGAGGGGTATAAAGCACCCCCCCCCGACCCCCCAAGGTTGGACCTAGCAGTGGAACATTCTCTGGCACAATGGAGCTCCATCTAATTCCTTTGGGATAAGGTGGAGTGGTTTTTGTGATCCAGAACTGATCATCAGTACCTAACCTCACTAATGCTCTTGTGGCAGAATGCAATCAAATCCTCACAGCAATCCAACATCTAGCGCTTCCAGAAGAGTAGAGGCTGTTACTGCAGCAAAGGGGGACAAAACCCCTGTTAATACCCTTGATTTCAGCAGAAACACCAACTGAACGGGGGTGTCCACAAACTTTTGGACATATAAAACCCACAAAGGTAGCTTGTCCCTTTTAATTAGGATGCCATTGATTTACTACCAGCTAACAGTCACTGCAGCTAAGTGTTTGTTTAGTCACAAATCTGATTTAAATGCACATTGCCTGAATCTGAAAAGTATTAGATCAGCCAAGATATATTTGGTGTCTGAGGTCTGTTTCATAAGCACTAAAGCTATGAGGCAAACATATTTATGAAACATGCTTTTGTCCAATTTTATACATAAAAGTATGTCATACGGAGTCGGAAACCACAAAAGCAAGTCTGTTTGAAATCTTGAACATGGTTTTATGCAGTTTTTCATAATGCTAATTGGTAGGACATTAGCCTCCAAGCTATACTGTAAAACTTAACAAGCAAACTTCGATTACCATGTTTGTCTTAACCAACTGATTATATCTGAAGTAAAGGCAAACATTTGATTTGTTGCCAAATCATCATTAGAGGGCCCATGTGTCAAAAACGAGGCCCGAGGACCTGATCAATCCTATCTGGCCCGCAAAGGTATTTTAATTTTCTGTTAATATTATTCCTTTCAGAATGCCCTGCACTTCAGTCGCCAGCATGCACTGCAAGATAATGTGCACTCTCCTGCCCCAATAACAGTCTATGGGACAACGGTTACACCTCAATTCTACACAATTCCACACAATTTCACCCCAGACATTCACCAAACACACTAGCTTCATTTACATCTAACATTAGCCCAACAGCTCAGAAATTGAGCCCAATTCTTAATGAACCTGCAACAAACAAGATGCCAGGAGTCTAGTTCAAGCTAATTTGTAGGTTTAAAAGACTGAGCTCCTGAGGAATTTCAATTTTGAATGTCTCAAGTATTCATGTAATATTGTCCACTCATGATATCCACAATATCATGTAAGGTCCACTACAGGCGCCTGCATTTTACTGTTGATATTGTTGCATATTGTGAATAAACAGTGGCCAGCTCCAGTTACAGCACAACCTTAATCAAAAATGAAATAAAAATAAAGGTGTTCTCTGGACCATGGATTTGTTGAGAATTTTGTAATATGGCCCTTTTAGTGGTTGAGTTTGACACCCATTGTTATGAGGATATAACCTGATTCACTTCAAATGTGTTGGACATAACTGACCTCCAGTGATGTTGCTATGTGTGGAATGGCAGAAGCGGCCGGCTCTTTGAGTGCTCCCTGTTTCTGAGTGCATGGCACCAGAGTGGGGTGGGTGAACGGGTGGGTGAGAGGCAGAGAACACTGATGACGAAGAGAAGCAGAGGGAGGTAGTGATGAAGAGGGGGGTGGGGGGTGGGGGGGCAGGTAAGGACAGTTTGTCTTCCACCTGACGTGTGCAATGTGCGCTGAATGCACTTTCCCCCTCCCTCTCTCTCTCTGTCTTTCCCTCCCACCTGCTTTCTCTCTCTCTCTCTCTCTCTCTCTCTCTCTCTCTCTCCAACATCCCTCACAACCTCCCCCAGAAAAATAGGGCAAGCGTTGCATAAGCTCTGGAGGAGTGGGGGAGATGGGTGAGGAGAACTGGAGAGAGAAGGTGGGGGTTGAGATAGAGTGCTGGAGAGATTGATGGAGATGCAGAGAGGAGGAAAAGAAAGAGTGCTCTCTCTCTCTCTTTCTCTCTCTCTCTGATCCAGCGCTGCGCCTCCCTGTCTGGCATGTGGCCTGCTGAAAGTAGGCTACGTTTGACGCGCTTGAGGGTAATGCTGCTTGAGTCACACTGCGCTGCTGAATGCTAAACCCACTGATTGCATTGCACTGAGGCTTAGACTGCCTCAGTGCAGTGTCTTGCATGATACAACATCAGACCAGCATGCCAACAATGGCAGGATTAACAAAGACAATTGGAGGACATCTCACATTAGGCTCCCAGTATGACGCTTTCAACCCAAATAATACCAAAAGTACCTTTGACTTTCAACAATGCTACATATTTGCCAAGAGCATTGTTCATATGCGAAGCAGTTTGTTTCCATGAAAACATTCCACAGGAGTGAATATGGGCACTGGAATGCTGAATTATACAGTTAAAAATCTCCATGATGCTGCAGGCTGATATCAAAGCAAGACACAGTTTCCTGTTCCCCTGTCACTTCCTCAAACACTCACACGGCGGTGATCCCGACAGGATGTAAGAAACGTAATGGAGAAGCAAACTGGCGCTCATAACTCTCATCACATATGCCCCTGCGGTCTATTACTGGGCGATGAAGTCATGAAAGATGCCCGTTATTTAGATCAGGGTCAGTCATAGCCCACTACTGAGCTGCCTGGGGTAGCCATGCTTACTTTTACTGCCATGGAGGCCTCATGGTAAACCTGGTGTAAATAAATAAGCTCTATTTGGTTTTCCAGCAAGTGACTTTGTTCCTCAAGTCTTCAGTCTGGGGGGGCAGGGGTCACTTCTAGCCACAGACGTGGTGGGAGTTGAAAGTTTAAGCGCCGTCTGTCTGAACAGACTGATCCAAAAGAGAGAGGGAAGCCACAGCTGTCTGGTCTGTGACCCTCCTTCTCTCAAAGACCTGTTTTCCAAACCCCCCTCATGCATTCCACATCCAGCACAGACAGACACACACACACACATGGCGAGCCAGTCAGTAAGAGTGCAAGCAAGGCAGAGGAATGACCTCATACTGCTGGACATGCCAGATGTTTCCAGACACGACCAAGTGTTTCCCCACTTACGAGCAACCCGAGACAAGGGAATTATCGAGAGAGTGCGAGAACACACAGGCCGCGACACAGTGACTTATTTCTTATAGGTACGAGTTTTGACAAGCCACATTTATGCTTTAATAAATCAATATCTCATTAAAATTTCTCAAAGTATTTCATTATTATAGCATATTAATTATAGTATTGTAGTATATCTATTATATTAGTTCAAGAAAAGAAGGGACTAGATTACAAACATTATTTATATTTTTCTTATATCATTGTTCAGTATCAAAGGCTATGCATGTATATAAGTACTGTATATTGCTGCTGTCTGAACAAAACCTTGTATCTCTGAAAGGGTAACTTTACAGGAGATGGAAAAAAGCCTACTTTACTTTAATGTAAGTCAATGGAACCACACTTTTTGTCCAAGCAATTTTGGGCCATTTCTTTTGGCCCATTCATCATGAAATTCACACACAATGTAAAGGGCACAAACTATGTAAAACTGAATAACAATAAAAAGTGAAGGCAGTTCCCTCTCTGCTTTTAAAAAAAGGACATTTGAGGGTCAGTTCAGGAAAAAGATGAGGACATTGCTGTTTTGCGTTTAATTAAGATCAGCTTATATATACTACTTCACATACGAGTTGTGTTTACTTGGGCAACAGCCTGGTGTCTCTGTCGTGTCAGCAGAGCACTGCGGGACTATAAAAACAAAGCCAGAGAAAACGGGAGGTAGAGCGGCAGACAGCCAGGTTTAGCTCAATAGCAGCAGATGTTTGGCCTCCATGCAGCTGCATGTGTCCCTGCAAACACAGCAGTCCCCTCATACACAGCCAACATGAGTCTGAAAGTCAAAAACTCGGTACAAGTTTACATAAAGAGAGGCACAGCGAGGGATACAGATGATAGAAAGACTAAAAGAGCAAAGCCAGGAACATAGTGAAGCTAATTCAGTTGCTTTTTGAGGGGGTAATCCGGTTTATTGTGGAACGTTCATGGGTTAACTTTGTTCGCTGGTGATGGGAAGTTAGCACGAGGGTTATGTAATGGTGCTGGTGAAAGCAGCCAAGAAAGGCGTTAACAAGACAGACCTGCGGTGGGATGGGCCTCGTTGTTGCCTGGTTACAAATATTTTGGGCAGGGAAGTGGGCAAACATGTCCCGCCTCCCCAGGAAATGGGCCACTCTCGTGAATGCTGCAGGGGGCTTAAGCTGCACTGAGACCACAAACAGGAAAATGAGAAAGAGTGCAGTAAACAAAAGTCTGGCTGTCTGGGCTTCGGTATGCTCCTCCTTCCATACACGTAGTTTCACCTTTCTGCTGCCGCAGGACCTTTTGAAGTAAACAAACAAACAAGCACTGCAAAATGTAGTTCAAATATAAGGACTTTATATGCATACTGGTGATAAACAATGCTCAATTTTTTATATTTGTCATTATTAATCATCCTCGGCTAATGACAAGATTTTTTCAGCCCTTTCAGTGGTATTAATCCATTATGCTAAGTAGGGATTGCATCGATGTGTTAATGAGCATCAGACTTGATCTACATTATGATGTGAAATGTCAGCAATAGTCTATGCACTATTACCAGCCTTGTGTTTGGTAAATACAAATTAACTAGCCCATCCTGCATTGGGCTGGAGTACTGGGAAAAGCAACTACTTGTGCTTTGATCCTGTTACTTACCCAAATATCAAAATGGTTTGTCACACTGATGTAGGAATGCAAATAACTGTCGATACATCTTTTGAATAAAACAAATTCATGTGGCATCCTTGGTCATGTGATTTCTGAGAGGCAATTCAGTATTAACATGTGCTGGCATTCACTTGAGCTGCAGACAATGGGACATTTTAAACTGTTCTTGTGAATAATGCCAGTCTTCAGAAAAAGGCCAGTGCTGTGTTTTATTAGAAAATGATTTGCAACCATGCAAACATGTATTGGAAAGATTTAAAGCATGCAATGCAATCAGAGAATTTACTATAATGTGATTCTCCCCTTTCTCTATGAAACACTGGCAAAGAAAGTATATGTATATTCGGTTTTCGATTGGTATTTATACCTCTTGTTACTTTTTGGTGGGAAAAAGATTTACAACTATGCTATTAAATGAACTGCCACTATTATCACTGAAATAGATGAAAATGCGAGATGCAAACCTACATTATTTTAACCTCTGTGAATATAACGCTACTAACCTAGCTGCAGAGGTTAACATCTGTGTATCGGCTCCTACTGCTATCTACAGGTTAGCTAATGCCTTCGCTTAGGCTTGTTTATATGAGCGGTAACCAAAGCTTACATGAGACTATTTTTCGTGCTTTTTGTGGGTTTTAACTCGTCTGCATTCGAGCAATGAGGCCCTGGCTGTAGCTCGTATTATTTACTCTATGCATACTTGTATTTGGTTTGTTATGCTAACTGCTTAAGCAGCCAAGCAGCGCGAAGCTAACCGGCTAGTCCAGTTAGCAGTTCGCTAACGCGCTGGCCAGCAAAGGCAGCGCAAACTGCGCCACAGACGTGGCTGGCTTTAGCTGACGGTCTTAGCCGCGCCAGTAAGCTCGGTATGCTGACTGAAGGCAGCGAAGATGAGCTCCGTGGGAAAAGGTTTGGGTTTCGCTGTAGAGAAAATCCTCCGTCTGTGTGAAACTCGACTCAGCACTGCTCTCTCAGAGCGCCGCCCTGCTCGCTGGTTACCACGGAAACGCGTTGCCGCGCAACAAAAACAAAAAAAAAGACATCGAGAGAGCGAGAGACCGAATCGTCATGACGTCTCTGCGTCAGACGTGCTGGAACGGCGTTTCCATGACGACGCAACGCCTGTACACACACATGCAGACTGGGTTGTAAGAGAGACTAGTGGGAACCACATGCTACCGATATTTGTTTGCTATATTTGGCATTTAGTCGAGTTGTTTTGTAATGCACACTCTTCCTCAGACTAAATTAGAAAACCTCGCGGGATAATTTAGCCCAAATGACATTTTTATGCACTTTAATCTAATCTTTAATTTCGAGCTAAAAATCTCGCCATGTTCATAGTGTTTCACTGTAAAGAAATAACAATCGAAATAAACTTACAAAAATATTTTAATAAATAAAAATAATAAAAATAATGTAGGATAACATTGCTAAAAGCTCAGCAACAAACCTAAGCAGAGAAATCCTCTCTATCTTACTCTCTCTCTCTCTCACTCTCGCTCACTCTCTCTCACTCTCTCTCTCTCTCTGAGTTTCTCTCATTCCCTCTCCCTCTTCGACTCTCTCCTCCTTCCTCCTTTTACATCCCACATATGCTATGATGTGAGTTTTTTCTGACGCAGCCGTTCTTATTTAAGGTGGACCTGCGGGTTGTGGTTGATATTTGTGTTTTTTTTTTTTTTTAATGTACGCGCTCGCCGTTAGTCATCCCGTTTGAGTAGCGGGCTCCTACCTGCCACTGGACCAGAACAGACCGTTCTTCATCAATGACGTTCACATGCTGACTAATTGTTGCTATCCCCACTCTCACCCCAGTTCTTTACCCACCGCTATTCCGACCGCTCCCGCCTCCTGCGCCAGGATTGGTCAGTGGCATCCCGCATCCCCTGCTGCGATTGGCCAGCAATGAGGATCTGTTCACGTCACTATAGCAACCGTCGAACTTTAGAAGAATCGGAACTGTTTTTTTTTTTTAGCTCTAATTGTTTTTCATTTATTCGTTAATTGGCTGCGATGCTACAGGTCCGTCCTAAAGCAGGAGGAGGGGCTTGACCGAATACGGGTGGGGAAAATTGAACGTGTCTTACAAACCCTATCTGGAGTTTTCCTATAGCTTCTTGTCTTACGTTCCACTTATTATTACTCACTGTGTATTATTATGTTATTCAAAAAATGATTAACTACATGTTCCACGAATACAGCCTAGTGTTCCTCTGTTTATATGCTTTTTTGCAATGTTGTTTGTTAGCTTCTGACAAAAGACGTTCATCTAAGGATATCTGTATATATTTTATCTCTTGCTATTTTGTCTGTGTACTAGAGCATTAGGGTGGCAGAGAACTCAGACCTTATCCTGTTCCTCAGTTACTGCCAGTTAACAAATTTATCATAAATTCTAAGCTTTATGAAGCTGATTTTTTATTTTATCAATGAAAATACATTTTGTTATATAATGCCTACTGCTACTAGTACATATTGTTATTATTATTATTATTGTTATTATTATTATTATTATATGCTGTTATGTGTTGTTACCATTACCACTACTACTGTAGACACTCACAGATCAGTTCCAGTGATAGTCAGCACCTACCGTGTGCATAATGAAGAAGACTTCTTGTTGGGTGGGGGTTGGGCCCAGTGTCCACATCCCTTCATGCTGCAATACATGTTGCAGTCCTAGGTCTTCTTCGTTTATTGTTGTCGTTTATTACATTTATATTATAATATAGTTATATAACACATATGCAAAAGTATAGTTTCTTTTCTTTCACTCAAAACTCCAAGTTGTTTGGTTGCCTTAAAATAATGAATTGCAATCAGTGTGTGTTCTATTTGTGTTCTATTTTTGTACACACACACACACACACACACACACACACACACACACACACACACACACACACACATACATACATACATATATATATATATATATATATATATATATATATATATATATATAATGTGATATTCTTAATATTTTTAAACATTATTTTGTGATCTGAAGCGATCTAAAAGCAACAGTGAATATAAGATGGCAAAAATGAGAAATGTTCTAAAACATTACAAATAAATATGTTTTGTTATAAATAAAAGCAAAAATATATAAATAAAAACAGAAATATCTCGTGGAAGTGAATATAGTAAACGCTGCTATTCTGGATCGCTCCGTAACGGTTGTGTGGGTGAGGGAATCCCTTCACGTCATCGCCTAGGAGACCGAAAACAAAAACACAAGAACGGCGAACCATATATGGGCATCTACGTCAGCGGAACTCCAGTAAGGGGCGGAGACAGAACTCCCTACTTTACAATGCGGACTCAGAAGCTTCATTCAAAGACGAGCAGCCCGGCGCCGAGAAAACGACTCCACGACCGCCTTTCATTCTGTGAACACACACACATCACACTGGTGGGGGGATAACCGTCCCATCTCATGGATTTATAAATGCACATCTTTAAAAAAGAGCGAGGCGTCACGGATTTTACCCGGAACGCGAGGACGTGATACTTGGATTGGAGTTTGGAAAGTGTTCTCCGGCGCAGACCTGGACTGCCATCTTAATGCAACTTTTTTGGAAAGAGACTAAGGGCATCTTGACGGAGTCTTCAAGTAAATCTTGTTACGGTAGGTCACGGCACAGCTGAGTGTTGTTTTTACTGCTGTTACGGACTGACACGCAAAAGCGAGCGTAGCCAGACGTTGCACCGTTGGCGCGATCTCTTTTACAGCGTGCACGTGTACTCCATAAAGTCCGTTTAAACGCTGCGGTGCATTTTCAGCCTTGCCAGAAAGTGCACCACAACAACGCCGCATCTCTCACTGGCTGACAGGTGACGTTCCGTTTTCGCCGGGAGCGCTAGGTTTCTCAGCTCCTCTCGGCTCTGCCGGGGAGATGTTCCAGGGGTTCCCCGGAGACCTCGACACCGGTTCCCGTGGAAGCTCATCCCCTTCTGCCGAATCGCAGTACCTGTCCTCCGTGGACTCCTTCGGGAGCCCGCCCACCACCAGTGCGCCACAAGTAAGTCCCTTTTACCCTGTTTTCTTTTCACTTCTCTCAGCGGTACGAGTGCATTTGCTGTGGAGACACTAGCCTGCGCTGTTTATTCTGCTGCTATACTGTCTCAGGAATTAAATCAACAGCATGCCGGAGATGTTGTCAGATCATTAAAAGTTGCCACGTTTGGAGTGTAGTGTAACAGGACTGAACACGCTTAAAAACGCGTTCTTAGTAGAAGAAACGGTTCTCTTCAGAGCCACGAGTTCTGCATACTCAAAGGGTTCTTTGCATGGTGAAGTGGCTCTTTAGATCGACAGAGAACGGTTCTGTATGGCATCTGCTGCTGTTACAGTGCCAGGCGTGTAACACGTCCTCCATCAGTCTGACGAACCATTTCACTGTGCAGATAACCATTCAAGCTCAAAATGCTTCTGCATAGAACCTGTGGTTCTAAATGGTACCACTGCCTTTACTAAAGACCCCTCCTTTTTAACGGTGTATACGACGCGATACGACAACAGTGCAATAGCTGTAGTTATAATTATTCTGATTTTGAAGCTGTGCATATTTTTTCGCCCCCCTCTTCAGCGTGTAAATCACCCTCGTCGCTTCGTAGTAGCTGCTAATCAGACCGCTAGCAACGTGTGGAACTCTCCGACGTAGGCACGCAAAGCCCCGCCCCCAGCGCAGTGACGTAAATGCGTTCTATTTTGGAGTGTTACGTCGCGTTGCTAAGGGGAACACCGGGGGAGTGACGAGGGACAAGAGAGGAGGGAGGAAGGACGGAGAAGAGGGGGAAGTGATTCGAGAGCGCCGATTGGCTGCACTGGAGCACTCGAAAGCCAGTGGTCTTCTCCGTCTGACACGCTCCTCATGAATATTCATGCAAGTCCGAACTCGCTCCGGCGCCGCTGTTTTCTAAATAAAGAAGAGCTGCTTTTTTTTAATCCCCAGAGTGTCTGATCGTATTTCTTCTTTCCTTCCTCTCTTTTTCTGAGAATTTTTACAACGTTAAATGTGCCTAGTTTCAAACGTATCCTCAAATCAACGACGCCTGTAATTTTATCATTAAAAGCATGTTCTTGCTTTTCAAACGCATAGCTCCTTTAAAACTGCATAATTAATATGGCAAGATCATTAAACGTTGCAAAGACTCTTTTCCGCCGCATAATTAGTCTTAATAATAATTCATAATTCAATTGGCATAATTACAAGCCATTTCTTTTTATAAATGCATGGTTCCTTTTCAAGGTCACAGTTCATTTTAGGTAGGCCACTCGTCTGAGAGGGAGATGTCAGCTAAATTATTATTATTATTAGAAATAGAAATCTTGCAACATTCAGGCTAACATATACAGTTCTGTGTCAGTTTTACTTTAGAATACAATTGCATAGTTATTACTACTTAATTAACATAGGAAATAAGTTTGATAGAGAACCAGAATCAGCTAAATGCTGGAAGTCCTGAAAAGAGGTAATTATGTAAAGAGATGGCCCTGGTTTACAGGACACTTTCCATTAACCCAAATGCTCTATAAGACCCCTTATATGATCTTAATCTGTGCTATAATGTTCTGCAGGAGTGTGTATCTTCCGCTGGCGGTGTAGGGGTGGGTGGCGGGACAGCCAGCAGTGGAGCAGGGGTGGAGATGCCTGGCTCCTTTGTACCCACGGTGACGGCCATCACCACAAGCCAGGACCTGCAGTGGATGGTGCAGCCTACCCTCATCTCCTCCGTGGCACCTGGGCAGAGTGGCACAGGCACAACCACCATGACCCAGCCGGTGAGCCTGGATCCCTATGATCTACCAGGGCCTAGTTTCTCCTCTGGCTCAGGCTTCACTCCCCCCAGCTCAGATACCCCGGGCCCTGTCCGCCAGTCTCGTAGCCGCCGCCGCACAAGGGATGAAACGGTAAGTGAGGATCATGTTCAACCAGACGGTTTGTATACATGATGATTATGAAGCTGTGTCTGAACGTTTGTAAAGTGTGGGCATGTGTTTTTTGCAAAAGAATGCACCGTCTTTGAAATATAATGACATATTTACATGGCCTCTAATCTCATATTTCCAGCTGACTCCAGAAGAAGAGGAGAAGAGGCGCGTCAGGAGAGAGAGAAACAAACTGGCCGCAGCCAAATGTCGTAATCGGCGGCGTGAGCTTACAGACAGACTGCAATCGGTAAGCGATTTCAAAACAATGACTTCAGTCATGTGCATATTTCTTTTTTAGTTCAAAGCTTAAAGTTTTTTGTCAAAGTAATAATAGCATTACTGAGTCAGGAAGGGAAAAAACAAACATACTGAATTATGGTGTTCCTGCACTGCTGTAAGTCTCCCTGTAAAGTCTGAAATAAGAATTTGAATGTCAGAGGTGTCAGGTCAGAGTCTGGAGTTTTTCAGACCACATCATAAATGTACACATATTAACTTCATGTGCACAGGCTCAAAAAGATGGTGTGGGCCATTGGTTAAGTCTAAATGCAAAATCAACATTATACTGATGAAGATCTAATGATAATAATACATACATCCCTCACCAAGATTTGACTGAGCTCTCTTTGAATGCTCTTTCATCTGCTCGGGGAAGGGGTCCAAAGTACAACCAACATTATAAAATATTTTTATGCATGTTGAGTGCAAATTGCACATTTCCACCATTAAAAAATCCCCATAATTTACATAATGTAGCTTTAATTTTATTTAATGGGAGAATGTGGCTTTAATGGCAAGTTTTCTGTTAGCTGTAGTGCAAGACTTATTAATGATGTGCATCAGGGGTGCTCAATCCTGGTCCTGGAGATCTACCACCCTGAACTGTTCAGATCCAACACACCTAGCTAATATAGTCAGATGCCCCTGAAGGCCTTAATTGAGTGGATCAGTTGTGTTAGATTTGGGTTTGAGCTAAACTCTGCAGGGTTTTAGATCTCCAGGACCAGCATTAGGCACCTCTGATGTAGATAATTAGTATGAGTTGGTATAAATAGCTATTGTAGTAGTGTGGAGAGCAAAGTCGTCTTATTGGCTTGTGAAATTGTGAAATTACATTGAAAAGTCTATAGTGGACAGAGTAACTGTACTTAAAATCAAGTGACCAGATGTTAAAAGTCTGTATGCCTGTTTATGCCAAGTTTAGTCTTATGCTTTTAGAGAAAAAGAATATATTTACTCTAAATTTGTTCACAAAAAGGTTTTATTCAATTTTTATTCAGTATATATATATACTATATATATATATTCCGTTTTTATTCTGTATATATATATATATATAACTATTAAGTTCACATGAGTGTCTGACCCTTACTGTGAAAATACAGTGATATTATATTAACAGAAGTGAATGCAATCTCACTGGAAATATCAGTAAATCTCTGTGCACAGCTCTGCAATCAATGAAGAAATTGTCTTATGCTTTTAGAACAACATGTAAGATGGACATGTTTCCTAGAATAAAATTACTTTTATGTGTCATTGTTAGGGACAAAATGTTAAATGCCTTGTCGAATTATTTTGTGTCATAATTAGGGACCAATGGCAATACAACATTTTTTAGTCATTTTTAACAGAATGTTCTGTTAATTAACTTTTGTGCTCATTGAAGCACTTTGTGTCTATGTCAGTGTCTGTCCATCTTATGTGTTGCTCTCACTCTCCTCCCATCTTCCAGGAGACGGACATATTAGAGGAGGAGAAGGCCGAACTGGAGGCCGAGATTTCAGAGCTGCAGAAGGAGAAGGAGCGACTTGAGTTTGTGCTCATAGCCCACCAGCCCGGCTGCAAGATCCCGTACCAGGAGGAGGCACCGGCGCAGCTGCAGCAGCAGACGCCTCCGCCTCCTGCCCCTGTCTCTGTGGTGGGATTGACTGTGAAGGAAGACACTTTCTACCTGCCTCCCGCTTACTCATCCCACCACCACCACCTGCCGGGCTCTTCGCAGACTCAGCCACCTTCGGCGCAGCAGCAGGCACAGCAGCAGCAGCAGGGGATGATGCAGGAGGTAGCCTTTTCTAGTTCTTTCTATGAGCAGAGCCAGCCGGCGCCGGGCGGCCCGTGCCTTGTTGCCGACGGTGGCGGTAACCCTGACGCCGGCAGCTACAACCCCTCATACACATCTTCATTTGTGTTCACCTACCCAGAGGGAGCCTGTGGGGTCAGCGCTAACCAGCGAACCAGCAGCAGCGAGCAGTCCTCTGACTCCCTGAACTCGCCCTCACTTCTCGCGCTCTGAGAGCCCTGCTCTTTCCTGCCTGTCCTTGTTCTTTTCACATACTCACGCATATCAACGTACATATACAAACACAAAATTTATTTCATTGATTGCAGATCTGCACACAGAGTTTCTTAGACATGTTTAGTGAGACCGCATTCGCTTCTGTTACCATAATACCTTTGCTATTTCATGTTAAGCTTCAGAAGTCTTAGTACCCTATTTATTCAAAGCCTTCGGGTGTTTTTCGGTGAATTATTTTTGCACACATCGTTTCTGTATCAGAATTGGAAATATTGTCAAATACCTCGACCGGTAATCAGTCCTCTCAGTTTTATTGCTCCAACCAAGCAATTCCGCACCATCCTTAAGTGCTTTAGTAGCTTAAATCGAGCCTGAATGACTTCATCAAGTATTAATTTGTATTGAATTCAGGCATAGTATTGAAATGAGTCACCACCACCACCAGAGCCTGTGACATCCCCACACATCCACACTCACACATTCAAAAGACACCTTATGACACAAGCACTTAGTTATACATATCCCTTTCCGCTGCTCTCTCTCTCTCTTTCTCTCTGCTCCTGCTCACATTGGTGTTCCATCGCTCTCTTTCTCATGCCGACCGTCTGCAGAGTGTATTTGTCTGAGCTGAAAAAAGGGGACAAAGAACTTTTGTGGCTTCCATACTGGGTTTTGGGTTTTTTGGGGGAGCCTGCAAAATCCTGCAAATCCTCCCACCCCTGCTTTCTTCATCCCTCCATCTAATCCTCCTCTTGCTTTTTCTTTGTCATTGTGCTGGGACTATGAAAATGAGGGACATTATTGCCCACCCAACAGTCAATCAAGCAGTCAATCAATCAATCAATCAATCAATCAATCAATCAACCAATCAGTCTATCTCTATCTATCTCTCTTTTTCTTGTCTCCTCCGTCGTCCATCTGCCCATCTGTTTCTCCTCTCTCCTGTCTCTATGTACCTCTGGTTCTCTGTGAAGTCTTCAGCCCCTGAGAGCCCATTGGACCCTGAAAGCCCCTGGACCCTTGAATGATCGGCGGGCCACCCCAGAGCCACAGACCCCCACCCTCCCCAGCATGGACCAGCCTGCTGCACTGCACAGAGGAACCGCAGAGCTTTTTACTATGAGTAGATCTTTCAAAACAGCCAACACCAGCTATATAGCATGCAGATCAAATGACGGCAAGCAGAGTTTCGGGCCAAAGCAGGCACAAAGGCATGGGATTCCTTTGTTATGTCCTTCACGAGGATTTGCTTGAATGGTTGGGCAAATGTAGGGAACAGACTGATGTAGGGAAGGGGCTTGAAGGAAGCAGAGGAGCTCTTAGGCATGGCTGTGCCCATCCAAGGTTTGGAGGCCTCTGAGAAGCAAAAAGGAAAGAAAAGGCTGAGCTTCACTTTGCAGCTCTCCACTTCTGAATCCACCCTGTCTGGTTTCCCATGTCATCTCTTGCCTGTTATTTGTCCTTGTGTTTTCCAGACCATTTAACTGCCACACCCCCTCCACTGAAGACAGTTTTCTGTGGTTTCCTGTCCATTTCCATGATAGTATTAGCTTTGACCCCTCAAAAATAGTGGCCTAACTGAAGGTTACATACAAAAGGTGGCTCTTAATGTAAGTGGCACACGTCTTGTCAGTCAGTGTTGGCTAGCTTGGTTTTGAGAAACCTTGAAAAAAAGTGGATAAAAAAGAACTTTTGGAAATTTTTGAAACAACCTCTTAGCACTTGGACTAGTGGCCTCTGTAGGTTCCCATAGTCCTTTGCAGCCTGACTCTGTCCTTTAGTAACCAATCTGTGGGCAGCTGCAGGCTTTTATTGTGAAAGGGCATCACTGAAGCTGCTTCTCCAGTTTATTTCTTTCTTTAAGGAGGTTGACATGTTGAGAAAGCACAATTGTGGGCCAAAGCAGATGGAGGAAGAAAGACAGGAGTTGTTTATGAATATGAAAACTTTATTTTCCTGTGAATTTGCTAATTATTGTTTTTTGATATCTTGAGTTAAGGACTTTTTTGTTACGCTTTTTCTCTTTTGCTATTGATTGTGCCGTTGCTGCCAAATGGAGGAACTTTGCGGGGGCCCGTGAGTCGCTCCTTTTCTCTGTTACTGTTGTCTTATTGTAATTATAAAAATATTGTTATTATTATTATTATCATTATTATTAATAATAATATTATTTCATTGTTATCAACATTTGGCAACTATAAAAGACATGTTGTGCACTATGAACCTTTTTTATGTCATAAAGTATCCTAAAAATGCTCTATATTATGTATGCGTATATATACATATTCATTGTGTATATATACTGTATGTACAATGATTGTAATGTATGAATGCTCAGAAATGTAAAATGGTTATTTTTGTTAATGAAGACAGGAGGGCGAGCTTGTTGCAGCTGGTTTTGGTTTTAAACATAGATATTTTTCTAAAAGAACAAAAAACTATATTATGATATACAATAATAGCCCGCCTTTCCCTCAATATGAAAAGCATTGTCACTGCCTTTGCTCTGTTTGCTGTGTATTTATATGTTCTATATATAAAACACATTGCTATGTATGATGAGTATATTCGAACTGTGGTGCATATAATGGTATATATGTATCATGGGTTTATGGAGGTGATCTTGTGCTTTAAATTTTTTTCGCTCGTGCTTAGTTTGTCAGTGTGAGGTTGGTCCCACAGCCCTCGCTCATCAACCCCTGTGGACAAAACACACTGGATGCAAAAAAAAATAATAAATGATAAAACAAAGTGAACAGAAGACTTGAGTGTCTCGATGTAGATTGAATATTTGTGCAAAATTCACATTGGAACCTTGTGGTCAAGCAATATCATTTGTATTTCTGTACTGACTTTCACACTCCAGTGTGTACTGTCCCCACATACAAGCGCAAACTATTGGTCTCTCACAGATTCATGACATTTTTGATATTTGGTGGTCTGTCAGAACTAGGGCTGAACGATTCATCGCTTTTACATTGAAACTGCACTTTCAAAGTGCAGTTTTCGGACCACAAGAGCTGCGATTTTTATTATGTTCTAAATTATTCAACATGGCGTTAGGTTGTAAGTAAGATTGTACTTAATATCACTGTGGTTCTGGCCCAAAATAGGCAAGGAGTTTAATTTATTTAAACACAAAAAGCATTTAAATTGCAATATTGGCCAGAAAAAAAATGCAGTTCTCCATTTTCTCCAAATCATTCAGCTCTAAACTAGCCAGGGTGGTTCCATAGGTAGTCATAGGGTTATTATTACAGATTATAGATGGCGGCCTTAAGAAATATTCCCTATTTGGACCATAGTAGACATTTCTGCATGTTTAGACGTGATAACACATTCTGACACTTTACACATTCTCACGTAACTCACATTCACCTGCAAGTGGGATGAACCTCCGAAAACGACATGTTCAACTGTGCAAATGTATTACTTTTTTTTTGTTTTATATTCCAAAATCTATATATAAGTGCACCACTTGTCTTGTAAAGCATAACTGTATTGAAGTTCTTTTCATCTGAGCTATGGAGTAGAATAGATTTCTAAGAGAAAGATGTTTACAGAAGGGTGGCACGTCTAAAGCTGAAAGGTTCAAGTGCAATTCTTAAAGTGTTGATCCAGCAAAGCTCTCTTTGGTGGTTTTCAAGGCTGATGGGAGGATAGAAGCTTGCAGAAAAGTCCTCTGACATTACAGTATGGCATGCAGAGCTGCTTTTGGTGCTCATAGTGCACTGTTGGTGCTTTTCGTCACTCTTAAGCCAAAACATAGTGTTACTGTATTCTTTAATGTACCATTAATGAGACTAACATGGAGCATGGCGGGGTTTCCATTCAAGATAGTCTTCCGCTTTGCAAAAAAAGACGCCCGGTGTCGTTCGCAGTGATTGTCTTTGGCTTTCTCAAATTCTCGATGCTTATTGAAATGCAATATGTAGATCCTCTGGGACGACCTTAGCATGTAGCACATTAGCTGACCTACGAAAACAGTGGCATTCCTAATCTTATGTAATGTTGATATTAATGGTGTCATGATGAGGACGAAGTGAAGCCACTGCCTCTCACTTCAGTGGACGTGTTCTCCCTGGTGAAGCTTTCTGTCTCTATCACGAAATGCCTTTGATGATTCAACAAGGGCCTTCTTTAATAACGTCTTATAATCTGATCCTAAATATATAGTTGTATGCAAATGTTTCAACAACCCATATTTTGTTGAAGTGAAAATCCTCTACAGGACATTTTTCTGCAAATTTCTATTTTTTTTTTTTAACATGTTGGAAAAAGTAAAACGTAAAATATAAAATGTGTCATCATTTTTGCACAAGCAACATTTTATGTTTTATTTTTTCAGCAAATAAACAGTAATTGTGCATTAAAATGTGCAGAAGCGTTCCATGTAGAGGATGCATTAACTCAAAAAATTAAAAAATTAGATTTTTGTAGCCCAGACGTTTTCACATGACTGTATGTGATCATTAAAAAATTTAAAGATAACAGAAAAGGTATGATGCATCTTCATTTTTGAGAGGTGTTTTGCCGACTTTTTGAACGTGGAGCCTCAGTTAGTATCATAAGCTTTGGACGAACTCAGAATTGAAAGCCTTTATCAATATTTGTATGTCTGTGTTTTATGGTGCCGATATGTATGATAAATGAAAAATGTATGACAAAAAATTGTTTGTTTGAAATGTACTTGACGGAAGTGGCTGGGATATTTTTAGGTCAGGGGGCTGTTAGTTCTGTGGAACAGGACATTTTGACCCCACAGGCCAACGACCCTGCCCTTTCAGCAGTTCTCATCATTCGCTAGTATATATCTGAATCAAACTGACTGGCCCTCAGAGGGGTCTATAACGACAACGTCCATCCTCTCCATATCTTTATCGTTCTCAGTTCCTGATTTACTCTCGCTATCTTATTAGCCCTTTACAAAATCGAGGACTTTTCACTTTGTTGCATAGACTGTGAAAACTGAGTGTGCTAACGTACCTGAATTTCTTCGTTTGATCATCTTTTCTTGTTTTAAAAAAAAATGTCATTAAAATAAACTGAAGCATATTGAATTTTCCTCCCTTTTCTCTTTGGGTTTATTGAACATGTTGTTGAATATGTTTCTCATTGAAAATATTATTGTCATGGAATTCTCGCTTGCAAATGAGTGACATCTCGACATGGATTCATTTAAACATACTAATAAAAATAAAAAATAAATAAATAAACATACTGCACTAGGACAACTCATCCACATATGTGGACACGCTCATTTCATTTGCAACACATACATAAATAAAACACGCAGAATTGTTCTATTAGAGCCTATTAGTTTAGGTCTATAATGCTCGTGTGCAAAAGTTTGAGCACCCGGGTCAAATGACTTGTTCTGTTGATTTTGAAAGTGACCATCCTTTACAGAGAACACACTTCTGCGGGTTTTAATGCACATTTACTGTTTATTTGTTGAATCTAACATGTTGGAAAAAAAAAGAAGCACCAAGCGTGGCCTGTGTGAAAGCTAAAAAATTTTTTTTCTTCAACATCTACAATATCAAATCAAATCAAATCAAATTTATTTATATAGCGCTTTTTACAACTGATGTTGTCACAAAGCAGCTTTACAAAAATGGGAATCACAGCACAGAGAATCAGACAAAACACTGAACATAATATACAGAATATACAGAACCCCCGTGAGCGCTGAGGCAAGGAAAAACTCCCTCAGAGCTGGAGGAGGAAGAAACCTCGGGAGGACCAAGACTCACATCTAAAGGGGGGACCATCCTACCACTGGTCAGACAACTTATAAGTTAAACATTGAAAAGTCAATTTTACATCCACGCAGTTCTAATATATTCAGGTGTGTATAATCAACAGTGGAAACAATTAGAGTTCATATAGATTTGGATGTGATCTGTAGTGGAGAAGCTGCGTTCCAGAAACTTCCATCAGTCTGGTCAATCAGGGGGACAGGGGGACTTGAGGGTGGGACATCCAGTATTGGGCCGGACCGGTGGACAGTCAGTAACTCGGAGGAAGGAAAGATTTAGGAATTAGTTTAGACTGGATTTATGAAGAACAGAAAATGTAAAAAATTATCAGAGTGTGACTAATGACTCCGGCAGGTCTGAATATGACAGCCTAACTAAAGGGAGAGAGCCAGAAGGTAACATAGACACGGAGGCTCCCTGAGACACTGGCATTCACCCACTCCACCGTCCACAAACCTGAGTGACTGCATGTAGTGAGTGACAGCAGCACCAGCATCTCAGTTTACCCACAATTCACTATGTCCATGAACCCCTGGATCTGCAGCCTTATCTAAAGGGAATTAACATTAACTACCAAAAGCTAAACTAAACAAGTAAGTTTTTAGTCTAGACTTAAAGATTGAGACTGTGTCTGAGTCCCGAACATTATCGGGGAGATTATTCCAGAGTTGGGGCGCTTTATAAGAGAAAGCTCTTCCTCCTGCAGAGCTTCTCTGAATTTTGGGAACTACTAGGAAGCCAGCACCCTGTGATCTAAGTAATCGTGGTGGTTCATAATAGGAGATAAGGTCTCTCAGATACTCAGGAGCGAGCCCATGTAGGGCTTTATACGTTAACAGGAGAATTTTATAGTCTATGCGGAATTTGACTGGAAGCCAGTGAAGAGCTGATAGGACTGGACTAATATGGTCAAATTTTCTAGTTTTAGTAAGGACCCTGGCTGCAGCATTTTGAACTAGCTGAAGTTTATTTAAGTTACTGCTAGAACATCCTGACAGTAGCGCATTACAGTAGTCTAGCCTTGACGTAATGAAGGCATGTACTAATTTTTCTGCGTCATGTAAGGATAAAGCATTTCTTAGCTTGGCGATGTTACGGAGATGTAGAAAAGCTGTTTTAGTAACATTAGATATGTGTTTATCAAATGCTAGATCTGAATCTATGATAACGCCAAGATTTTTAGCTGTTGAACCAGGTGTGACTGAGAAGTCGGCCAGATTCAACATTAGGTGTGATAATTTATTTCTAGCAGCTTTAGGGCCTAATAGAAGAACTTCTGTTTTATCACTATTTAATAGAAGAAAGTTGTGTGACATCCATGATTTCACATCTTTTACGCAATCCTCCATTTTCTTTATTCTCTGTTTGTCATCAGGTTTGGCTGATATGAAGAGCTGCGTGTCGTCTGCATAACAATGAAAATTAACATTATGTTTTCTAATAACTTTGCCCAGGGGGAGCATGTATAACGTAAATAATAACGGTCCTAAGATAGAGCCTTGTGGAACTCCATATCTAACCTTTGTATAATTGGAGGGTATATTATTTACCCTCACAAACTGAAAACGATCGGTCAAGTATGATTTGAACCACGATAAGGCAGTTCCAGTTATACCGACCATTTTCTCTAATCTTTCTAGGAGGATATTATGATCTATTGTATCAAAAGCTGCGCTCAGGTCAAGAAGTACCAGTAAAGAAACGCAGCCTTGGTCAGCGGCAAGAAGCAGATCATTTGTTATCTTAACTAGAGCTGTCTCAGTGCTATGATGAGGCCTAAATCCAGATTGGAATTTTTCATAGATCTGGTTTCTTTGCAGATAAGAGCCAAGTTGTTGGGCCACGGCCTTTTCTAAAATCTTAGAAATAAATGGTAAATTTGAAATAGGTCTATAGTTAGATAGTACACTAGGATCAAGATTTGGTTTCTTGATCAAAGGTTTAATTACTGCTAGTTTAAAGGCTTTGGGAACATACCCCAGGTTTAATGATGAGTTTACTATTGTTAATAGTGGTTTAATTATGTCTGGTAATACCTGTTTTAATAGTTTTGTGGGAACTGCATCAAGTGTACAGGTTGTGCAGTTTGATGAGGAGATAATTTTCTCCAGTTCTAAATGATGTAGTGGGTTAAAAACTTCCAACCTGACTTCGGTAGCTGGATTTTGTTCTATATCAGCCACACCAGATGACAGACAAGATGTGCTATTTATCTGTTGAACTTTGTCCCGAATATTTTCGATTTTATTATCAAAATAGTCCATAAAAGCATTGCTAGTGTGGATTGCTGGAATCTGAGGATCAGTACCTGCCTGATTTTTAGTCAGTTTAGAAATAACACTAAAGAGAACTCTAGGGTTGTTTTTATTAATCTCGATCTGAGAGGCCAGATACTCTGAGCGGGCTTTATTAATTTCTCTTCTATATTCAACAATACTGTCTTTCCAAGCAGAGTGGAATACTTCCAGTTTGGTTGATCGCCATTTTCGCTCAAAATTTCGTACTAATTGCTTTAAAGTACGAGTTTGGTCGTTATACCACAGCGCAAGTTTTTTCTGTCTCTCTTTTTTGTGTTTAAGTGGTGCTACACCATCTAAAGTAGACCGGAAGGTATTTTCTAAACAATCAGTTAGTTTGTCTAGTTCTGCTGGGTTACCTGGAGAGTACACTATGGTTGATAAATCAGGAAGGTTATCAGTAAATTGTTGAGCGGTAAAGGGCGTTATTGAACGTTTCATAGAGTAGCTGGGGGATGTACGTATATTATGACTAAGATGAAGTTTAAAAGAAATAAGATAATGATCTGAGATTACTGAGGTTTGAGAAAGAATATCTAGGTTATCTATGCTAACACCCAGGGTCAAAACCAGATCCAGAGTATGATTACAGTAATGCGTAGGTCCTGTTACATTTTGAGCAATACCAACTGAGTCTAGAATTGATGCAAAAGCCTTTTTTAATGAGTCATCAACTTTTTCAAAATGAATGTTGAAGTCTCCTACTATAATTACTTTATCACTACAAACTGCTAAATCTGCAGCGAAATCACTAAATTCTTTTAAAAATTCTACATAGGGTCCTGGTGGTCTGTAAATATTAATTAAAGAAAATGCATTCTGTTTTGTAATTGGATTAATTATATTGATGTAAAGAAGCTCAAAAGAAGTGAAATTATCATAGTGTTTCTGATTGACAGCTAGGGAATTTCTAAAAATTATGCAGACCCCGCCTCCTCTACCGGACGATCTGGGGTTGTGTATATAATTATAGCCTGCAGGGGTGGCTTCGTTTAATGCTAAATATTCATCGGGTCTAATCCAGGTTTCAGTGAGGCACAACACATCAAATTTCTGATCAGTTATGATTTCATTCACTATTACTGCTTTTGAATTTAGAGATCTTATGTTAAGTAAACCAATCTTTAGTTTTGAAGTGCTAGTGCTACAGTCTGGATATGATTGTTTAATATACGTTAGGTTATTTAGATTTACTGTTTGAGTTTTTTGACATTTATGTTTGACTCGGGGGACAGACACAGTCTGAATACATTGGTATCTAGGTAACGTCTCTTTGCAGCTCACAGACGGTCGGTTAAGCCTCTCTGTTCAATATGTTGTCATTTCAACATGTGAAACTGTTGATTTCAACTGTGAAGCTGTGGTCGATGTCTCAACATATTTTCCCTTAGAAAATTGACAAAATGTGTCATTTGGGGCCCAAACTTTTGCATACAACTGAATACCATTTCATTACAGGCCAAATGTGGAAGCAAAAAATGGTCTCCCTTTATCTGGATAGTCACCTGTAGCCCCCCTGTAGATTATCTACAGATGTTCAAAGCGTTAACAAACTGTCTGTTGATTCTAAACAGTGGTGGGGTTAGGGTTTGGACTTGGACCAGGGTGAGGACTGGGTTTAGGTTTTGGGTTGAGGTTAGGGTTAGGGTTAGGTTTAGAGCAAGTTTAGCCTTAAAGAAAATGATGGTCAAATTAGTAGATATTTATTTAAATGCAACTTCAAAGTAAATGAAGTATCTACAAAGCATCTAAAGTGGACTTTCCAAAAAAAGTGTTACCCCCCCAAAAAATCCTTTTTTTCATAATGTTATTGATAAGAAACCTTAGTATGTTTATTAGAACAATAGGGTTTACTGAAGTGGCAAGTAGTTTAGAGATTGACCTGCATCTCTGATCAGAACCAGCTGATTATGAATGTGGGTGAATGTGTTAGGAGTTTGTGCACAGTGTTCTTGTCTGAGCGGGGAATCAATCCCTAGTCTGTGTGGAGGACAGCAGTGTGACCCACAACATTATTCTATACCCCATTCAGATCCCCCTGAAGGCTAAATGTGTTCAAAGAGTTCGGAAAGAAATGAAATCTGCTCGGTGTAATATACACTGCAAATGAATAGGAAAACCGGAAGCCAATAGAAGTTTTGATTTTGTTATAGTCTATGTCACTGAACATATTGCGTAATGCTGGTCATTCACAAACGACTGTAAATGGCCTGTAGTGCAGTCTGACTGGCACTACCCACCAGCCCTGCATATTTTAATGTTTTCATTCCAACTTATCAGCCCATTAAAAGCCCTTCCTGAGGTAAAGTGGGTGTGTCAAAGTCAGGAAAGCACTAAAATGTGCAGGGCGCCTTCAGGACCCGGCCTGGGAAACACTGCTGTGGTGTGTAACAGCATAAGTAGAACTGTGTAGCGTATTGAAAACAAATGTGGAAAAAAAGTCTATATCCAATAAAGGAAAAACACCCACTGTGGCTGTGTTCCAATCACAGAAATAATTATTAGATTGGAAATGTAACTCAGAGTTAGCTCCACTTCATGTTTTCCTGCTCTAACACACCTCGTTCAGTTCCACAATGACCTTTTTTATTTTTATTTTTTATTATTGAACAACCGGGCCCCTGACGGAGAAGCGGCTTAGAAAATGGATGGATGGATTATTGAACAATTAAAGTACATGCAATACATTCACGAGTACAAACAACACAAACATATAACAGAGTCCACACAGCTTTCATGTGTTTACACTGGGAATCTGTAAATTTGCTTTTACAGTTAAACTGTAAAACTTTCCACAGAATGTCACTTAATGTATATATATATATATATATATATATATATATATATATATATATATATATATATATATATATATATATATATATATAAAGAATGCCTTGTCTGCCTTGTGTTTCATATTTCAGATTTTGAAGTTTTCAAGTTTGAAAATCAAAAATTGTTTTTTACTATTGGACACAAACAAAAAGATACCGTATGCATATTTGTGTATATGCACAATCACAATAAGAGCCACAATCACATAAAGTAGAGTTATAATTTATGCCAATTTTATATAAAACAACTGTTGCTACTAAGTACATTTGATGAGTTATATTAAATTAAACTATACTTCTCTACCCTTACAAGTAACTCAGTATTTGTTTGCCACTGTCATAACTTTTTTCCAATCAATTTGAACCTCAAGTAAAGAATGAACTGCCAGAATAGTATCAGACTGTTTGTGAAAAAAATGGGTTTTTACATCCAGGACTCAATATATCCTTTGTTTATAACACTAGCATTGAAATCTTCCATGGTTTCTGATACAAGGTCGCAACTGTTTCTTAAATGACACAAAACTGCTTCAGCAATTGCATTAATAACAGTCCAAGCCAATTCATGTCATTATGACCATTCCTCAGTATATACTTTGGAATACATTGGAATGAAAGGTGTTTTTTTAGGCCCCAAATAGACAATAGCAGCACATGATACTGAACTGCATTTACTGCAGACACACAACAGTGTGAAGCAGAATATACAGTAAATACACCAGAAAATAAATACCAATAACAATAAATACACAAGACAATAAGCACTAGACAGAACAGCAAAACAATATGTGTGAATGGACATGCATGGACTGGTAAATGCAGCATGTGAGTCATGAAGGAACTACACTGTAAACATTGTCAACCGTAAGCTGTACGGAAACACTGACTTGATTAAAATAGTTAAAGAATTTGAAGTGTAGGTGTGCAGTAATGGTAAAGGGGTGGGTGACGCCTTATAGTAAAGTCTGTGGTGGGTGTTGTGGGGGGCATCAGTGCACTCAGTAATCAGTAGGGATCCAAACTTATATTAATATTACATCTATTCACAAAGCTGCAGAGGGACCTGGTGATTAGCTAAAGATGGGAAAACAGTGCAGGGCTGGAACAGGAAAACATGAGGCCCTCCGTTTGGATAAATGGTGCTTTGCTGCACCCTAGTGGTCAACAAGCAGCAAAGAAAGCAGATTCTTCAATAACGCGAGTGGACCAAATGAAACCTTAAATTTTTCTACAAAAAAAATGACAATAAAACTTTACAGAACTGTAGATAATATTCACGCGTATATGCACACGTTTATCAGTTTAATGGAAAACTTTCTAGCTTTCAACCACACGTTTTATTCTTCTTACCGAAACTAAAAGCTTAACCAGCGAACACAAACCTACACGGAACAAAAATATCCACAAACACGTGTTTTCGGCCGTCCTAATCTCTTCGATCACGGAGGGAACCCCGGGCGGAGAACCGTCCGACGTGACGTCGCGCTCGGAAAATTTCGTTCTTCCGATTCCTTCCGAACATCAGGGATGTTGCGTCACGACGGAGCGTTTTTCTTTTTTTCCACGAAGATGGCGTCCGTGACAACAGGTGAGAGAAAGAAATGAGCTCCGAGCGGCTCTGGGGTCGGGGTTAATGACATTGAATCGGTGTAAATCATGACCAGAATCTTTAGTCTTGCCCCCGGTGATGAGGACGCCTGGAGAACAGGGCATACAGCGCACGTTTTGTGTGTGATAGCGAGGGCAGATGCTAAGCTAAGCTAGCGAAGCTCTCTCCGTGTGCGCCGATTGACTGCCGACGGAACCGGCGATGAGTTCCCTGCCCTAACTTTACTCCCTCAACCAGGCTGAGGTCGGTTCAACGTTCTCCGGTATCTTGTTCGAATTTCCCCGTGCCACTTTAAATGCTGCAGCAGTTACTATTATAACGCCCCGGGCGGTAGACTGTAACTTGCTCCATTTAAGGTGGAACGGGACAATTCGAATAAGAAGCCGCTTCAGCTTCATTCTAACTTCGTTTTCTGAGAGGTCTGGTTATTTATAGCAGCGGGTTCGGCTCGCTGATGTGTAGTAAACCCCTTAATGCATTTCCAGGAGTATTTTCTTAGGCTAATGATACTAGTATGTTGATATTTTACCGCGTTTGGAAAGCAACCAAGGACACGAGAAACGTTACACGTTGAGCATTTGGCAACCATGGTTTTGTTCAGGGTAGCGTCGTTAAGTGTGTGAGTTCAAGTGATCCATGACTACTAACAAGTACATGGTTGAACTGTAATGTCTCGGTTTTTCCTGATTTTGAATGAGCATCGGCATCAAAGCCCTGGTGTTCAAGCAGCTCTCCCTAATGGGACCTGTGGTTAAGGGGACAGAGGGTCAGTTTTAGAGAAAATTGATTTATTTACATAAACAAAGGAAGGCTACCCATATGGAAATCTGTTATAAAGTCATATATGTACATGTATCATAAACAAAATAAAGGATTAGGCATGTATTCATGTGGTGTTCACACGTCTAAGTATAAAATACTGGACATATTCTTCATACATGGAACAAAAACTTATATTCCACCTACATATGATGTGTGTATGAATTTCTTTTCCATATATGTTTCAACAGATGTGCTAATATTATGCAAACATATGACTGAAATTTATTTTCCATTTGAAAATATTTAATTTGATTTATATGTCCATATATGACACAATCTAAAGGGATGTAAGGAGAATTCATATATACTAAGGTGTCACATTTTTTAAATCCATATGTTGCCATATATATCAGATTTCCTTATGGGGAAAATGTGTTAATCTGCTATCTAGTGATACTATCTCCACCTACCTCACATTGAGGTTAGGCATGTCATGAAAGTCTGTGCAACCCAAAAGCTTTTTAGCTTCATAGCACTACTGCTAATTTAAAGGAGCCGGTATTCTAACATTTTGTCCTCCTGCACCAACTTGTGTTTTTAATATTAACTCATACTTACTCAGTGTATTGTACAGTCTGTTGTATTGTCCAGCTCAGTAAAGCAACTGACCCCTGGATAAAGGTGAATTAGGCTACCAAAGTGTTCTGCTTATTCTTTTAATGCTGGGAACATTTCCTGATAGGGTGATTTAGGTTGTTAGTTCATCCTACATGTACATTTCAATGCTGGTAGTATTTTTTTGACGGGGTGCTTTAGGCTGTTAAAATGTCATACCTACAGTTTAATGGAGGGTGCTGCCTATAATTATGTGCTATTGTAGGACATTTAGACAGAATAGCACAATTTGTCAAAACACTGGCTTAACACACTGTTTGTCTTGGCAGAACAAATACATGTGGAGTAAAGGGAAAGTTCTGTAAATTAGCCACACCTCTAAATGGCAATCTTAGGTGTTGTGCCCTTTACATATGCTCCTGGGTGTGTAAGAGTCAAGCTCATTTTTGTATTGCTGCTCTGACTAAACCAGCCCAGCTTGCTAGCATACTACTTTGACACTTTTATCAGCTGACTAGATTATCTGTGATTGTGTTATTTGTCAGGATACCCACCACAAGATTCAAAGCAGAGCACAGATTAGTCTCTGCAGCTCCATTCAGAAGTGTGTGAGCTGCCTTGGGAGATTCTCCTGTGCAGCTGACCTACGACTGGCTTTTGCGAGTCTGATGGTCTGATTTAAAATCGGAGACTGGATTACAGGGGTGTCAGATTTGTGGCCCTCCTGGACTGAGGTGAGGTTTGACACTTGTGCTGAACTTCAAAGACTGAAGCTGTCCAGCCTCATTCACAGTCCATAGAGTTCATTTGTGTTTCAAACGAATGGCATTCTGAAGACTTTAGGTATTTTAACGCCTCACTCTAGGGAGCATGCTCAGAAAAGTTCATGAGCACGCTGCCTATGATGGTTTGAACAGTTGTTCAGATTTTTTTTAACTCTCCTTTTCTTCCTTAGCCACTTCAGAGTGGATCCAGTTTTTTAAAGATGCAGGAATCCCACCTGGCCTGGCTGTTAACTATGCTGTGTCTTTTGTAGACAACAGGTAAGTACCTCCTCTTAACAGTATCAATTACAGACCTTATCCTGGCATTGACTAATACATGCATTAAGCTGCTACCCTGCGTTCACACCACTAATGAAACACCTGCTTGTTAATGTAAGAGTTGTTTTTAGGCACTACTTATTTTTGCTGTATCAAGATATTGAATCAAGGATGGGTTTTGACTGATGTTGCAAACTGATATTTGTATTTAGTATACTGTTTACTTAATTGTAATCTTTGCATTTTACTAATTTTGTAGCTTTTGTATGCCTATAGAAGTACATTATAAGCTACGTGATGATAATTTAGCTAGATGTAGTCCTAATTTCATGCATTGGCAGATATATATACAAAAATACCAGCTTCAGCCAAGAGTTCCCATAATAGGGACACAACCACATAGATTTGAATTATCAGTCTGAATTGTTACATCCTTAATCTTTATATAGCTTACAGGTGTGGGGTGTTTTTTGAGGGGAAGATCCTTGTAATAAGCAAAAACCTAGAGCCACATTGCAAACAGTGTGTAGTTCCTCTTGAATCATTTGTTCTGTGGTTGTTTGATTGTAAACAACGACTCTTTGCTCTGTTCAGAATTCAGAAAAACATGCTGATGGATCTCAGCAAGGAGATCATGATGGATTTGGGCATTACAGTCATCGGGGACATCATAGCCATTCTCAAACATGCCAAGCATGTCTACAGACAGGTGGGCAAAGCATCTGATGGCTGGAGCAAAATGAACAGTATTTGTGTTTAAAATCCATTTGTTTTCTCACATTTGGCGGCCATAAATAGTATCTCAACGATAATTGGAATTCTACAGATATCGCTTCTGTATTAGATCACAAAATTATATATACAGCTTTAATTTTTCCAATCCAAGCTCAAAAAGGCATTTGTTAAAACCAGCTCTGCATTTAATATAGACAATATAGTATATGACAGAATTTTTCAGGCTTGTTAGACCACAACTTTGTGGAGATTTGTATGAGAACCCAAGAATTTGACAAAACAAAAGATTTGTTGACCTCCTTTGGGTTGTTGGGCATTTTCATCACTCTCAAACAGATCAGACTCTCAAACAGAGTTACAGATCAGAAAGTTGGGTAGAATAATACAGTATAAAGGCCAAGAACAGTCAGTATTTAGACTGCATCATAATAGGGAGATGGTGTGACTCTACAGGAGATGTGTTTGCCAAGCCCTACTTTTCAGACTGTGCCTCTATGATTCACTGCAGCCTTATCCCACTTGGGAGAAAGATATACTGGAAGCCTATAACTTTGGCTAAAATTATGTTGAGCCTGCTTGGCCTAATATTTTTGTGTTACAGGCAATGTGGCACATCCTAAAATTTCTACATGCCCTGCAAAATACCATTCATATCCAGTACAAATCACCATTTTGTAAATACGCAAAGCAGTGACAATACAGTGTCTTTCCCTGTGGTCTTAATTCATCAAAAACAGTATATGAGCTTTGACAGATGTTAATATGGCTTAAATGTCATGCACTATAAATTAGGGCTGCATGATAAATCGTATTTTTATTATACTAAGTTTCCATGATAAACACATTGTTAAGAGCAGCATTGATGGAGAAGTACAAGCTTTACTTAAACACAGCACAGGAGAAACATCAAGTCAATGCCAGCACAAACTGTTCACGGCCTAATGAGTGCTTCTCTACGCTGGGATTGAACCCCTTCAGCTAAATGGCCAATTGCAAAACTCACATGCACAGCAAAGCTCTCCATCCTGAACTACAAACATGTAAAAATTAATAAATGGATAAATAAGATAAAATAGTTATACGTTCTTGTGCACCTGTATGAAAATGCATATTTATGTGTTTCTGTAGCGTTTATAATAAAAGCTGTAATGGTACTGCTGAATGTTTCTCAGTCTTTAAGTGCAGAAAAAAGTGGTTTCAGTTCTCATGTAAGCAGCTGTTAGTATTTCTTTTTGTTTTGCACAGTGGAGAATGGTACTTTTGTAATTTTGTATTATGCTATGTGTTTGAAATTTCTGTTTATACATCCAAAGAAACATCTGTACTTGCATCACGTCCCGTTAGAGGCACTCCTATTATAATAAAAACGCATTGTTTCTCATATGGTCGTCATGATATTTGACAGCTTTATTGATCATCACATTTTATGTCAGTATCATACAGCCCTACTGTAAATGAACACAAACCCATTTCACTTTGCGATAACTCTGCCTACTTTGTGTCTCCAACGTTCGCACCGCCTCATGTCACCGGAAATCGGCAGCTATTGTTGAAAATTAATTCTACTGTAAATGAACACAGACCCATTTCTTTCCTGTGTTTTTTGTGTAGGACATGTGCAAAATGGCCACTGAAGCCATTTCCTCTGGCCAGACCAGTGTTCAGGCTGAGCTGAGACGCACTGCCAACACTCGTGAGTATTTCATGTTGACAAAACCTGACTCTCCCGGAATCAATGCAGTTCTGATACTGAATAATATTTTAGAATGTAAATGAATGCCTTGTTATTTTTATTTGCTTAGAATTATAAACCAGTAGTGTTGGATTGATGTGAAAATTTTGGCGGGGGCTACAGTTATTGCATGATCTCCTCTTTCCATGAACATGCTATGTATTGACTGGGGTTCAATCCCCCGCCTGGGTACGCACCCTACAACATACCAATAAGAGTCCTTGGGCAAGACTCCTAACGCTACCTTTGCCTACCTGTGTAAAGCAATCAAATTGTAAGTCAAATGCCATAAATGTAAATGTATACTGGCTCCACCATGTTAGATCTGAACTCACATTTGTATTTCTTCATTTTCCATCACGCTGAGTGAACACAGTGGACACAGCACTAGGAGATATGTGACTCAGCAGTGTCTTTCCCCAGAGCACAGAGTCACAGCATGCTGACTGTGTAACTGCTTAAAGAAGCTGTGTTTTCCAGTGCTGCAGTATAAAGCACATTTTTGTCATTGAAATCAGCAAAATATGGCCCTGCACTGTTTGTTTTTGGTACCACAGTAATTTTTTAGTACCAGAATACCAGACAACCCTATAACGCAAATAGGATAATATGCATGTTGCTTCTATTTGGGTGCTTTTGAAGCCTTTGAACATGCTGTGTGGATGACGGTTTTTTTTTTTTTTTTGGTGTTTTATGTAGTACTTTTGGCAGCAAAATCAGAACCAGTCTTGGATGTGTTTGTTCTGTCTGAAACATTTTGCGCTGTTTAATCCAGGGCCTGATGTTTTCAATTTCCCTTGTTGACGACCTTTCATTTGTGTCATTTTGTGTGAAAGCGGCCATTATATACACTTTATTCATGTTTCACCATTGAGGAAAAAGCAGAAGCATATGTTCAGCAAAAATTATGGTTGTCCCAACATCTAAATATACACTTTTTCAGTATTTAGTGTGTTCATGCTTTGCCTTTATTACAGCTTACATTCTTTTTAGGCGACTCACTTTCAGTGTTTCAGAGAAATCTGTAGGGATATTTTTCCACACCTTCAAAGTCTTTGGTTTTATATGTTCTGCTTCTCATGTCCCACATATTCCCAAAAAACATGGTGATGTTGAGGTCTGGACTCTGGGGTGGTCAGTCAGTTGTTCTCAGAACACCAGCACCTTCTTTGATTGCAAATGTTTTATTTTAGTCTATTTCTTTTTCTCAGTAAAGGCTTCTTGGCAGCTACACATCCTTTCAGACCTATAGAAGTGAGTTGTCTTCTCACATGGGAAGGATAGATAGAAACACCTGTTATACAAATGGATTATCTTAAATCTAATTTCCTGAAAAATCAGTAGCTTGTACTTAATGGCTTTTTGACAGGAAATTAAATATATTAAGCAGTTTTGCAAATTATACCATCAGGCTTTTACAGTAGCTCTGTCACTTAAACCCCAGTACATTTTATAGAGATGCTAGTTGAGTTAGTATTTTTTTTTCTTCTGTAAGATGGTTTGTATGTCTCGTATGCTGCTTTAGAAACAAGTGTTTATAGAGGGTAAGTTTTGCTGCTACACTTAGTAAACAAATCTACATCCTGGGACCAGAACAGAACATCATGGAAAACCACTTTCAAGTGCTCACAGTGATTGTTTTTGTTTGTATGGAATGAAATGAGACTTTTTTAAACAATATTTTGGTCCACAACTGAATACACAAGTTGAAATGTTGCACTGGGGAGAAAAAAAAAACACATCTTTCATAGTTGATGGAAAAATTCCATGATGTAAATGTAAATGACTTTCCAGTTCCCTGGTTATGACTTTGAGATTAGCTCTGTGCTTTTGTCAGTAATTAAGAGTGTGTTGTTGTGGTTGCTCAACTGCTCTCCTCTTTTAGCTGCCACACGCATGATTGCCAATGCCTTGAGTCGGGACTCCCCACCGAGCACGCCCGCCCGTCGCTCTGACAACCGCCTCTCTGTGACAGTCTCCAACAACAGTGCCAAAGCGGGTACCTCTCTTCTCACACTAGCATCCCTTCTTGTTGCCTCTGCTGTCACCATGTCATCGGGTGTTAGCCTACTGTGAATGTTTATTTCTCAGTGAGCACGAATGTCTTAGGCACAGATTACAGCAGTGTGACTGGGAGACATCTGCTTGATGCCCACACCTCCCTGGTTTTCACACCTTTTTTTCATTTCTCACTGTTCAGCCTTTTCCTTTCGTGTTTGTTTGTTTTTACTTTAATTTCTCTCCTTTTTCTTGTTTAGTCGTCAGTCAGCCTGCAGATGAAGAAAACAGCTCACCGGTGAAGCGTCGGCGAGTCACAGCAGAAATGGAGGGGAAGTATATCATCAATATGCCAAAGGGCACCACTGCCCGCACCCGCCGCATTTTGGCCCAGCAAGCCAAAAAAGGTGCGTAGAGATTAATTAGCATAAATGCAGGCTTCGGCAGATTTGGATCTTACAAACATGATGGGATATGTTCTTCTTGAGCCTTGGATACACTGTTGGAAGTCCCAACGGATTATAAAAGATTTAGTATTTCACACTTTCCAACTGATTTCTGCAAACGTTTGCTTCCTGAACTGCATCAAACGCACGCAACTGTGCTTGCACCTAAAACTTGGTTCATTAAAATTGTTCACTGCACACACAAATGTCTATGAGGCATTTTTCTTTATTTACCTGCTGCATTTAGCTTTTTGTGCTCTCTGTTTTTTGGCTGTTGTAGGAATCTGTTTGGGTTGAGTCACTGACCAGTATATACTATTAGATTATGCTCATAAACACGTTTGATCTACACCTACTGATCTGACACTCGATCGGGAGGCAAAAAATTCAGAGACTGTGCCCCTCACACACTACTCTTTTTTTTTTCTTTTTTTTTTTTTTTTTTTCTTTTTCTTTTTTTATCCCAACTGTCAACTCCAATTGCCCCAAAATCTGTAAACTAAAGCCAACCAGCTCAGACTTGGCCAGATTGAAAATCTGGGCAAAAGTCCTGTAGTGTATCCCAGCTTTACCCAGCTTTATGTGCTCTACCAGAGGTATGAAACTGGGTAAAATCCAGGCCATAGTTCAAAAGAGATCAGCCTTTTCCCTTTTCTTGATACTGAATTTAGCTCTTAAAGGTCTTAATTAGCCAGTCCGTGGAATTGGTGGTGTTTTAATGAGACAGAACACCAAGCTGTGCCCTGGAATGAACCTACTTTGACACTTTCAAACCAAATGACTGGAAGAACATTGCATTTGGTATGCCTGCTTTTTAAGAAGACATTATATAAAATGTCTTACACAGTGAACTGATATGACTGTGATAGAGCTACATTTTCTGAAATCTTTCTCATTTGTTCTGTTTACAGCCAAGAGCCTGAAGCGCACTTCTGTGTTTGAGAGGTTGGGGTCAGAGTCTAAGTCTGATGCTGCTACAGCCAATAAGGTGAAAGTTAAATATAATAATAATAATAATAATTTTTATTTATATAGCACATTTCATGCAGTGACAGCTCCAGGTTTACAGACAGGTGATGTAACATAGTTGTACAAGAAATCATTAGTATTTATTTAGAATCAGAAGAAAACAAAACATATCAAATTGCAAGATAAACACCACAAAATGTAGAGTTTTAATTAAATGCTAAGTTAAAAAGATCCATTTTTAGGTGCTTCTTAAAAGTGAGCACTGAGCTTGAGTGTCTAATAAAAGGTGCAATTGAGTTCCACAGTTTAGAAGCATAATAACTGAGAGAGTCTCTCCGTGTTTTCTGTGTTTTACAGAGGGTATGTGTAGAAGGCCACTATCTGCAGATCTTAGATTAAATGCTGGAACATAGACAGACACTGTGATGGAAGCAGGTGCTTTAAGGTTATTATGAGCTTTAAAAGCTAGTAGCAGAACAGGCAGCCAGTGCAGTCCTTTCCAAACCAGAGTGATGTGACCTCTCTTCTTTTTTTTGTTCTTCTTTTGTTCTTGTTAGGATGCTGCTGCATGTTGTACGAGTTGTAAGGGATGTGTAGTCTTCTTAGGAAGTCCAGTTAGAAGAGCATTACAGTGATCAAGTCTGCTTGTAACAAAAGCATGAACAAGTTTCTCTGTCACTCTAAGACAGAAAAGGCCTAACTTTAGTGATATTTCTCAAATGATAAAAAGTGGCTTTAGTGACCATGTTTACATGCAGGATACAACAGAGGGATACAAAAAAATGTATTTATTTTTTCCTCACTGTTGCGGCGCCCTACTGGTGACATCCCATATAACTAAGAACAATGCATGGCCATGAGTTATTAGGCTGTGGCAATGAGAATTGTTGCGGCCACAACTAAGGCATGGAAACAAGATCATGCCAACTAAGTCATGGCCAAGCATTAGGATCTCTTTCCTACACCTTATGAAGTTGTGGCCATGAATTAATTACCTTGTTTTCACCCCTTATTAAGTTGTGGCCATGCAATATTTTTATTTATACAGGATGTCACCAGGGGGGCTCCATACATTTGACTGTAATTTGTCTGTCAGTTCTTTATGGCTTTTGGAATTAACCTTGCCAAAGCTTGGCTGGGTTGATTGCTGTAGGACTGCAACTAAATTATTTCAATAATCAGTTACTTTTGGCTTAATTAATCAATTAGGGTGCTTTAAATTTGAGTTAACCACTTAAACTCCTTGGAACCACCGGTGATTCCAAAACGCACATTGTCATTCTTCAGAACTTTCATATTTCATAAGATACCTTCAGAAGCTGGGTGTCGTATGAGGCTGTAACTCTTCTTTCCAGTTAAATAGATGATGTCATTTTAAACCCTTATAATAAAAGAAGGTGCACTCACTACTTTTTTTTGTCTACTGAAAGTTGACCCATTTTTCCACAAATCTGGGAAACTGTAAACAGATGGTGTCTCTTCAGTGATCTGCTCTGTAAAAATTATTTTTATAAAATAATACAAAGAGTGTTTATACAAAGATTTTTGGCTTTCAGCAGTAAATTGTAAACATATAGCAATGTGTAGATCATAAAACACACTTTCTGTGAATTTGAGCTTTTAAAAAAAATAAATATATATTATAAGTTGATTCACGTAGTCACGTAATAGGTCACGTAAACGGTCACGTAAATTCAGATGGAGAAATCAAAATATACCTTGGAGAATAAGAGGTTAATATAACTTAAAGGATGTAAGAAGTCACTTATTGTACTAACTTGTGTTAACTCACTCATTACAAGTATGATTCATTCATATTTTGAGATAAAACACCATTAAAAAAAAATTTTTTGCTCACAATGAACTGTTCAGTTACATCTCCTACTTTTTCCTCCCCATCACAATTCTGCCATCATTCCAGGTTCTGTCTGTGTAGTGACCAGGTGCATCAATTGAATTTTATAATATAATTCAGCTTAACTAAACAACTTTAATTTTATCATTGCCACCCTATATTGCAGTGATTCTGAAAGCACATTCTTTTCTGACCATGTTCCTTTCTTGTTTTTCTCACCTTTGTTTCCATCCTACCTCCCCCCCTACTCCCCTTTCCCTCTGCAGCAGGTAACAGGAGTGTTCAGTCGACTGGGCAAAGTAGACGACGATGAGGAAGCTGAAAAGAAGGTGGGAGACGGTGCTAGTGGTGATGGGGAAGAAGACAGCGACGGTGAAGGCTCAGTGTTGCAGTACGCTGGCGTCCTTAAACGACCCCCACCACCTTCCAAAAAAGAGCCTGTTGCACAAAAATCTGAAACGGCCGCCATGTACCGCCTGGGCAACAAATTCAAAACTACCCCTCCATCAGAGAGCACTCCGCCTACACCCTCCTCTACCTCCTCTGGCCAGGAGGGGGTGCCCAAGCTGAGTGTGATGCAGAGGCTGGGTAAGGCTCCATCAGCCAGCTCCGGTCCTGCCACCTCCAGTCCTGTAGCTGGCCAGTCAGCAGATACGCAGGATAGCCGTGTCACCAGCAGCAGAAGCAAAGCTCAGGGAAGCTTTGCTTTAGCCAGCCCCAAAGTTAGCAGTAGCACAGGGACAGGCAGGGACTGTCACGGGGCTCAGATGGACGCTGGGACAGTCAGTGTCTTCAAGAGACTGGGCGCTAAGAAGACCTAATGCACAAAAATAAACCTCCTAAACACTCCTTCCCTCTGAATGGTTTATCCCTACAAAATCCCACATTCAGGGCTTAGAATACCTACGGTAAAGGAGTAGGAAGGAATCACACTTTCCCTCAGCGTAAGTGGACTGGAAAGTCTGTATGTGCCTTCACAGTCCTGTTTATTTGCAGTGTTATTCCGATGTGGGTGAAAATGCCGGGAAGACAATATACAGACTTTGCATGTCCTCTTGGTGCTTATAGGAATGATATGCACCCTTACCTCTCGCTAAACCCCGTCTAGGGCTGCACAGTATGGTTGAAATACTTACATTGCGATTATACTCCTGGCTATTTTGATTGGAGTATGCTTTGCAGCATGTAACACCCATATGGGTGTACCGTTAAAGGGGAATTCCACCATTTTTATTTTTTTATGTTTCTATGTCATTCAATCATTGAGATGTAAACTGTCATTGAGTAGTCTGTGGTTAAATACTTCGCTGTAGAGAAACTTGTTAACTCTGATTGCTTTGTAGTAGTGATGATAGGAGCCAGGGGCACAACGTCTACATTGTAGACATTTACTATTCAAAATGACCAGCGAACCTACATGTGTCTGGAGTTCTTATATGTTGATAATGGTAAAATAGTGGTAAATGTGAAAGAATGTTTTCTGTGGGGACTGTTTTGCCCTGTGGTGTCCTACATATACCTCTTTTAATATGAATGAGTTTTAAAAAAATGTTGTATGCCAAAAACAGTGTCAGGCACCAAGCAGTGTATTCGTAACCATTTCATATAATGAAATGAGCTTTTTAAGAGCTAGCTTTATTAGCATCAGATCTGTGGTTCCTGTCTCCATCACTGTAAACAGCTCTGACTCTCTATGTCGTCTTAGAATTGTGAATTTCATTTCACACCACTCTGACTTTCTTTGCATCTTAAACAGCATTTGTGAATTTTATTATGCAGAAATTTGGTGGAGCTCCCCTGACATGATTAAAACGGGCCTTTATTATTTTGGCAAATATGTCAGAATTGGTCAGGATGTTCACAGCATACACTGAAAACAGTGATACATTTGAGGGCTTATATAATGTCGAATGCAAAAAATTTGAGCGCCCCCTGGTCAAATTTCGTTTTGTTGATTTTCTAAGTAAAAGTAAGGTAACGCATCGTCTACAGGAAACACATGTTAATGCACAATTACTATTTATTCACTGAATTTATCATATTGGAGAGAAAAAAGATGAAATGTGCCCTGTGCAAAAGTTATGGCTATAACTTTATCATTTTTATACTTTTTATTTCCAGTTTGTTAAACTTGGCAAATAAGTAGAAATTGTGCACTTTGTTAGAGAATTAACCAAATGTCATTTGTCCAGAGCTGTTCAAGCTTTTGCATATCACTATTACAATCACAATTAATGATCAGTATATTGTGCAGCCCTTTCACCTTCCCGTACCTCTGTAATCACACCCTGCCTTTGAGAGCTACTCTCCACTCCTATAAAGGAGTCCCTTGTGTTTTTCTACTGCAGTTTTTTTGTACAGCATGTCACCAAGCATCGAATGCCCTAGAAGTGGGTGACCTGCCACTTCCTTTCGCTGACTAACCTTTCACGTGAAAGAGTGAGCAGCATATACCCACAAACACCTCCGACTCCAGATGCCTCACTTGTGACGCTGTCTAAAAGGGAAAAGGATCCTTTCTCATCTACGCCTAAGTGTTCAGTGACCCTTCCCTGTGTACCCAAAACAAATAAAAAAAGACTAAGTGGTTCAAATGATATACGAACCTGATATTTCTCTCAAGGCACCTACTGACCTCAACAATTACTTTCCTAACGAAGAAACTTAGCGTGCATGTTTTAAGGCCCACTGTTAGTCAGTTTTTCCCTTTTATAAGATGCCAGCTGCTGGAATGGTGCTGTTAAGTGCTACGTAGATGGAATGAGTGAGCAAGGTGTCAACTCCCCCTGCTGGGAGATTGGACAGTGTTGCCAGGCAACACACATGGCGATGGACCCTTGAGTGCCGTTGTTTTTCAACCCCCCTTCGTGGCCAATGTTTAAAAACAGCGACTCATGCATTTCAACCACAACACTTTCTGACCACACTATTATATCAGGTACATGACATTTACCTGGTCCCACTCACCTTGTTGTTTTTCCTTTTTTTATATTATTATTTTAATTTGTAATGTCTTTGAAGTAGATCCTTGTTGCACTGTACAGAATTAAGGATTGTGGCAGAAGGGAAAGATGTTTGTTGGATTGTTTTATAAAATAAGTTCCCAGTTTGTCTTTGGAAGTGATTGAGCATAAAATGGGAGAGCAAAAAAAACTTTTCATAAAATTTGAGTCTTTTTTTTTAGTAGTATTTTTTGACTCTTGCTCTTAATACAGTTGTTAATTATTGTGATTTTTAAGGCCTTTTTCTATGACTGGTCTTCTGCAGACTCCACTTGGCTTTGGCTTGGCATGTTTATTTCAAAGAGGTTAAAGTAATCAGAGTTTAATGAATACATCACTGTTGTCGGACCAAAATCTCCAGAACGGTAATTTTTAACAGAAGAATGAAAAAACATACTTTCCATTTAATGCATTTTAGGCCGTTTCTGTTCGGCCATTCATCATGAAATTTACATGAAAGGTAAAGGACAAGTTTTTTCACATTGTGTCAAAAACTGAAAAATGTCAGACATGGAGATAAAAGGTTCTGTCTGTCAGCGCTGATATAAAACTTGTCCACGAGGACAGGTTGCTGAATTTACAAGAAAAGAAATGCTGTTTATCCTCTTGCTGCTGCTGCTGCTTATGACAAATTTCACTGACCACTGTGCCAAACAGAAAAGCTGAATAAGAAAGTTCTGAGTGTAAGCAAACAAATCAGTGCTGTTCTCCCTGTAAGTCCTGCAGTTTCCACATTTGCAGCTTTTTTTTTCTCTGCAAGATCCCATCATTTTCATGCTCAGCTCACACTCAGTTGTACATACAAGCAGGAGAAGGTAAAAAATGAGGCTTCTTTTATGCTGACTGCAGTTATCTCCTAGATAATGGGCTAACAAGAGCACCTGTCTAGTGTGGAGCAGAATACTTAAAGGGACCATTGTAAGGATAGTAATCGGTCAAGTGCTGGGTCTGACCCTATGGGTAAGCTGTGTGAAAGTCAGGCAACCCTTCATTTTGTTTCCAGTCAAAAAGGCCTTCAAATACAAGTTATTCATTTACAGGGGATATTTCTGAGTTAGTTGGATGTAAGATAATCCACTTGCATAAGGAGGGAGAAAGTCGAAAGAAAATAAGTGTAAAGCGGGGTTTTCAAAGCGAGTTAAAAATAAAAAGATTAATATATACAGAAACAAAGGAACCAAATGACCCGCACATCAAAAAGGGGGTCCAAAAAATAAGATGCAGAGAGAAGTCCTCCTAACAATCATCCGAACCTGGTAAACTGCAAACTGTCCCCATCAGATAAACGGTACTCAACAGACACTAAATATTGAACATTTGATTATAAATATTAAATAATATAATATTTATAATATAATTATATAACTATCATTATAATATATAGTAATAATATAATAATATATTTTATTATTAAATATTACTATTATTACTAATATTATTTCATTATAAATATTATATATTGAGGTTTTCAGGCTTCTATGTCATTTTTGTTAAATTCTCTGTCCCTGGGGCAGTACCTTTAGTCAGGGAGCATAATTGTACCCCATCTTTCCTTATTTTACTGTTGTATTTTAGTTAGGTTATGAAGTGGTACAAATATGTCCTATTCACCTGGAAAAACTAATTTAAGGTACACAATTTGATCTAAATCCACTGCTGTACCTTTGAAGCAACGTTTACATTGTTTGTACCTTAATGAATGAAAAATTTACCTGTACAGTTCCTTTATTTCCAACAGTGTATAAAAACAGTCACAGTAGTAGAGATGGCTTGTGCATCCAAAACAAAAATAGCCAGCTTTGTCACAATGTCCACGGACAGATGTTAGAAACAGCCAAGAAGGCCATGTTATTCAGTGCGGAGGACAAGGAAGCTAGAGCCAAGTCAACTCAAGACCAGTACTCCAGAATGTGTCATCTGTCCCATGGTGCTTGTAAACAAGGCCACGATGCCAGCTGAGCTACAGTGGCATGTGGGTATGTAGTTACAGCTCACCTGATCTTATCAGCTGAACAGCTTTTAAAACGATGAATGAATGGTGGGTCTGGCCGTGGCTCAGGAGGAAGTGCTGAGGGCTTCTTATTTAGTAGCTCAGCAGAATAGTAAAGGCCACTTGGAGAAGAGCTCCTGCTCCCATCACAACATGCTGGTACAATTTTGCTTAATGTGCCCAAAGGCTGAACCTTTGGATTGTATTAGTAGATTAAATCTTTGGGATTTCATCAATATTTAAGGCAAAAGAGTTTTAGAGTACATTTTGGTGGCACCCTGAGTGAGGAGGTGTCTGCTCTCCTCTCAGTTTTCTCATGTCTTCAGTTGCATCAGTCTAATGTAGAATGCTCTTGGCCTTCTGGCTTGATTCCTGTTCAGCACAGTATTTCCAGAGAGGTTGAACTGGAGCTCTGTTCTGCTTGCAAGCTTGATGTATAAATGTGTAAGTTGGTTCGGGCAGGCTGCAGTAATCACGTCAATGCAAATTCCCTGCCATCTGTGGACGTGTGCGGCTGCAGTTTTAAGAAAATTGCAGTGTATTTTTAGCCACGCGGTGATTGTAATTATTATGTGTAGCCAGCCATGGCATGTTTTCTGGAAGTGTCTGATTCAGGGGAACGTTCAGCATGAACTTCTGAGCTTAATCGTTGCTCTCAGCACAACAGGAATATTCCAGTTGCACCCACCATTATTACTCCTTTTTCCCATGGTGGTCTTTACAGTGCCCCTATTTGTGAAGTCATCCAGTCAAAAAGATAAAATGCTGCTTTGTAAGGTCTTTTATGCAAAAGTAATAAGGCATTTAGTTAAGGCTCAGCAGTTTTTGCCACCTTAATATGCTACTGCTGTTCAACTATTTACAGATGGGTGACAAATTAAAGGAAAAACAAAGATATAGTGTCTTATGAAGGTGTTGGGCCACCCAACTTCAATGCAGCATATGGATTCTACAAGGTTTGAACTGTACTGAAGGAATAACATCGTCTTTTAAAAGATATTCATTCCCTCAGTTAGTGTTTGAAGATGGTGGTGGAAATCTATCTATTGGTCCCAATATCCTATAGAGCAGGGTGTCAAACTCATCCACTAAAGGGGCCATATTAAAAAGCTCAACAAATCCGTTGGTCAGTTAATGCATTCGTTTTTATTTCATGTTTAAATAATATTTTGTGACCCAAACTGGCCATTGTTTACTCAGAATGTGCCAAAATGTCAACAGCAAAATATAGGCACTTGTTGTAAACCTTAAGTATCAATATTACATCCATCCATCCATCCATTTTCTAAGCCGCTTCTCCGTCAGGGTCGCAGGGTGGTGCTGGAGCCTATCCCAGTAGTCTTCGGGCGGAAGGCAGGATACACTATTATTATTCAATATTACATATTCTTTCAAATTTAAATAGAATTCTATAGAATTGGGGCGGCACCGTTGCGCAGTGGGTAGCGCCGTAGCCTCACAGCAAGAAAGGCCTGGGTTCAAGTGCCAGGTGGGTGACCAGGGTCCTATCTGTGTTTCTCCCCATGTCTGCGTGGGTTTCCTCCAGGTACTCCGGTGTCCTCCCACAATCTAAAGACATGCAGTCGGGCCAGTCGGACATGCTAAATTGCCCCCTGCCCTGCTTTGGACTGGGGACCTGTCCAGGTCAGGTGTATCCTGCCTTAGTAGTCTCCAGCTCCCCCGCGACACAGAAGGATAAGGTGGATAAGGCTTATTAGGTGTGTGTGTGGGGGTGTGTGTGGAATTGAGGGGTAGCAACATAGTGTGTGGGGACACACATTATGTTGCAGTGCATGCTGGGGATTGTAGTGCAGCACATTGTAAAACAGACTAGTATTAAAAGTAAATTAAATATTTTTCAGGGACAGACCTGGTCTTGTGTTTGACATGGGGGCTGTAGATGGTCCATTGGGTTGAGATCTGGTGTTTTTGATACTGATCAAACTATTCATTGACCCCTCGTGCCCTTTTTCAGCCTGAAAGATACAAATGATTCATCATAGGACAAAAGTGATCAATCAGAGCAAGTTTGTATTGATTGGCAGTGACCCTTTCCTGCTAAGTAGACACAAACCATACCAGCAAAATGCCCCCCACAGCACAACAGTGGTCAATTCCTCATGGTAGGGGTCAATCATTCAAGTGTGTACTGTTCTGTTGGTGTGCTCCGCACATGCACTCTCCCACTTATAGAGAAAGAAAATAGTGAAGCATGACTTCTTTCTCTTTGAAGACCAGAGTTAATGGTTTCATCACCTCTGAACTCTTAGATGGTCATTCAGCTTTGTAATTAGAGGTTCATGCACTGCAGCTCTGCTATAATCTCCCTCTCTGTGTAGCTGTGGATAGACTGTTCTTGCTGGCACATATACTGTATAGACGTTTTCAGTCACCTGAGGAGCACCTGCTCTACATATGGCTCTAATGCGCAGGCATCACAGTCACTGGGTGTGCGCTTTCAACCACAATTTCCAACCCTGTCTACTGATGTTTTTCCTTGATTTCTAAATGCAGATCACTGTAGTTACTGTTTCTATTGAAGCACCAGCCAGCTGATTAAAGCCTCTTTCAAAGTTACTTAGATCTTTTCTTCTTTCCATCTTGATCCAAAAGCGAGGTCCCTTGGCCTGCTCAGCATGTGTATACATGCCACAGATCATGTTAGGATGTTAAGTGATTAATTGTATCATGCAGTGACTCTGGAACCTTCTGCACATACACCGATCAGACATAACATCATGGCCACCTCCTTGTTTCTACAGTCATTGTCCATTTTATCAGCTCCACTTACTATATCGGTGCACTTTACAGATTGTAATCCATCTGTTTCTCTGCGTACTTTTACCCTGTTCTTCAGTGGTCAGGACCCCCTTGGACCCTCACAGAGCAGGTACGATTTGGGTGGTCATTCTCAGCACTGCAGTAACACTGATGTGGTGATGGTACAAGTGGACAAAGCAGTGCTGCTGGAGTTTCCAGTTCAGCAGTGACACTGAGCTGTTTAAAAACTCCAGCAGCACTGCTGTGTGCTGAAAATGATCCACCTACTCTGTGAGGGTCCATGTGGGTCCTGACCACTGAAGAACAGGATAAAAAGAGGTAACAAAGTATCAGAGAAACAGATGGACTACAGTCTGTAACTGCAGAACTACAAAGTGCACCTATAGAGTTAAGTTGTGCTGATAAAATGAGCGTAAAAACAAGGAGGTGGTCATGATGTTATGCTTGATCGGTGTGTGTTTATTCAGATTTTTCCATTGTCACTTGTATGTAACACTTGTCAGGTAATATCTCTCTGTTGCTTAAAGTGCTTTACAGTTTGCACCAAAGAAATGAGACCATAATGAATAAAAATGCAATAGCTGGTTACATTATCACATCCATTAGGCCTGAATTGATATTATTGATTACAAATACAAAACAAAATCCCGTTAACTGTGGGTTCTACTGATCTGATTCACAGTCAGCGTTTAAAACACATTTCAGACTTTTAACTTGGCTTTGATGTCAGAGTGAAATTCTTTTGCTTCAACAGACCCATAATACTACCTTTACCAAATGTTTCTGTAGTGACTGTTTCAGTACTGACAACTTAAGCTCATTTAGAGTAGAGCTCAAAACATGACCCACAAGCACGGCTTTGAACAGCCGTACACACATAAAACCATCATATTTTTCATTCAAACACCAAACATCTTACTTAATTGCAGAAAATGTGTGATTCAGTAGTGACAATTCTTCATGCTCTACACTGATTTTGAGACTTTGGGACACATTTACTTCAAAACAGTGGACTCTTAACTGCTCACCAGGTGGCCATGAGGGACAGATACAGTCTCACTTCCTGTTCTCGTCTTTTAAAAAAACGTTAAAATAAATAAATAAATAAATAAAATGTATTATTATCACAGGTGTAAATTTAGGGGTTAGGGTTTGGGACAGACCCCTCCCAACAGAAAGTATCCCTATAAAGGATGATTTCATATTCATATTTAGCTTATGACGACCGATATCAGATCAAAACATACTTCTTGTGAACGTCTAAGACCTGACTACTTGTGTACTTGTCCCCCTGTACTGAACGCAGTTTGATCTAACTGGGTTCTGACGTCTCCTGTCAGGCATTGCTGTAGAGATTAATGTCATCATCCTGGAAGGTCACTGTGAATGATTCAGTCATTAAGGCTCGGTCCCAATTGGCTCTACGGTGCTATCTAGGGCACTATTTAGATATAGAGTGCCCAATGCGTGTGTATCTCCTGACCTACGTAGTGCACTATGTAGGGAGGACCATTTGGGACACAGCCATTTTTGTCGTTTTCTTTGTGCAGGTTTGCACCCCCTTTATCTCCAGCGGGGACATTTTACCCACAACTAAACGCATTTAGACGACCGTTTTGCTTCAACAGGGTACACCCCCCCACACACCCCCACCCACATTCACAAACAGCCGCACAGGGTCGTCTGTCAGCCCCAGCAGTGGCGCTGAAGCTGAGCTGAGGCAGCCTTTCTCTTTTTAAGTCGTGATGGTGATGTAGCTTTGGCTCCTCCCCCCTGTTGTCCCACAATGCCTCGCTGTCCGTGGTGCTGAAGTGAAGTGCCAGAAGGGGCAGAAAGAGCTGAGCTCAGGCAAGGCGAGGCATCCTCCCTTCCTCTCTGCATCCCTTCATCCATCCTGCCATCCATCCACTCACAGGCTTAAACGAACGCCAAACGCATTGACTGCGCTTTCCTCGTTTTCTAGTTAAGGCTGTCATTGTAATCACTGCGCGAGGTTGGCAGACGCTGCTTAGAGACGCCGTCTGGCTCTCTCGCTTTCTCGCTGCGCGCGTGCGTGTGCGCGTGTGCGCGTGTGCATCCCCCCCCCCCCTCTAATCCTTTATGCACGGCACGCTGCTGCTCCAGCCCTCACGGAGAACGCGGGAGTGCGCGTGCCGGTGTTTCTACAGCAGCAGCAGCAGCAGCGTGAGCATGGCTCCGTCTAGCCGCGAGGGCGACTGAGGTGCTCGACGATGGAGGCGAAGCATCAGCACCAGTATCAGCATCAACAGCATCATCAGCAGCAGCAGCAGCGCTCAAGCAAGAGCGTGAGGAGCCACCCAGAGGACGGAGGAGGAGGAGGTGGTGGTGGTGGAGGTGGGGGGGTTGGTGGGGCAGGGGGACACCGTGCCGAGATGGAGATGCAGGCGAAGATCCAGAAAGCCGTGGACTTCAAGCTGGAGGGCCATCGCTGCTACAAGGAGAAGAAGTTCCGCGAGGCCATTGGCAAGTACCACCGGGCCCTGCTGCAGCTCAAAGGCGTCCACGGCTCCGAGGTGGAGCTGCTGAACCAGGCGGCATCCAAGCTGACCGAGGAGCAGCGGAGAGCCGTGGAGAGCACCGAAATCGAATGCTATGACAGCCTGACAGGTGAGCTGGAGGGGGGCAGTGTGGGCTTTTGGGGCTTTGTCTTCGGTGCGTGCACGACTGTGGTGGTGCATTGGTGCATGCATGCTCGGAAAACGGCGTAGGCCAAAGCCAGTGGAGTGGTGTGGTTAGGAGAAGTGAGAGGAAGAATGAGGCTAAGATTATATGTGTGTAAAGACTATAGGTATAGAAAAAACATAGCACTATATATATGTATATACACACACACGAGGGGCAGAATTCATATTGATATCAGAATTGCAACCTTTCAAGCACAGACATAAGGAATAAGAATAGGTATAGAAGCCTCTTATAACGGATAAGACTTAATAATTATGTGTCTCGCTGTTATCAGAACAAAACCTTGTATCTCCAAAATGGTAACTTTACAGGAGAAGGATATAACATACTTTACTTTTAATGTAAGTCAATGGAACCAGACATTTTTCCAGGTCATTTTGGGCCATTTCTTTTGGTTCATTCATCGTGGAATTTACAAACAATGTAAAGGACAATGGGCATTTTCAAATTATGTCAAAAACTGAAAAACAACAAAAATGGAGAAACAAGGTTTTGTTATAAGTTTGTAACAGTATATATAGAAAGAATTTTTATAAGAATTCTTATATGTTGTGATTCATATAAAGAGTCAAAACACACAGCATTATGTAAATGAACCTATTATAAGGAATAAGACTCACTAAATATCGCACCATGTACAGAAAGCTCTAATAATGGATAGGAGTATAATAATTCTGTATATGTAAGCATATAACAGTACATATAGAAACCTCTTATAAAGAATCATATCATCACATATACAGCACATAAACAACCCTCTTATAAGGAATAAGACTAAATGTATGCAGCACAATGTATAGAGACCTCTTATAAACCTCTATGAATAACAACCCTCCAAAGACAGAAATATGGAATACGGCTCAATGTATAGAACACTACGTATAGAAACCTCATGTAAGGAATAAAACTCAATGTATGTACCACTATGTATGACAGCTTCTTCAATACTAGGCATGAGAATGGAATATGACTCATATGACTCAATGCGTAGCAATCTGTCTTCATTGTTAAAAGAAAAAAGCTAAAGCTCTCATAAATGATTAAGGGACAAGCTTTAATGTATACAGGACTTTGGATGGAAACCCCTTGTAAGGAAAAAGACTAGATGTGTACCACTAACAATGCACATAGCTCTGTAGATAGTAATGGCTCAAACATGGACATTATGAATAAGGCTCAATGGATGCAACACTATGTATAAAATAAGGATTGAGCCTAAATGTATGCAACTACGGATAGCAACCCCTCAAACACAGGCATGGTCGAGGAATAAGGCTCAATGCATAACGATGTGACTTCACTGTTTATAATAATAAGAGTCAATTTATATAGCCCAATGGATAGAAACCTCAGACACAAACATTAAGGATTAAGACTTGCATAATAATAATAACACTCGCTGTACAGGACTGAGGACAATAACGTCTTGTGTGGAATGAGGCTCAGTGCATATAGCTGATGGATAGAAATGGTAAAGACACAGGACTCAATGCATTCAGTGCTGTCGATAATAATGCTCATAGGCATAGTTAACATCTACCACGAGCAGCAGCCAGTCATAAACAAAGAGGGCCGAAATAAGAGCACCTGCCAGCAGTGACAGGACAGTTTTTGTTAAATATTAGTAAGATTATAGAAGTGATAATGATCATTGTTCCATTTCATTTTCTGACGTACAGTGCTGCTTTTAAAATGCTCATGCCATGGGGGGATTGTTCAAGGCTCATGACCAAAACAAGGCAATAAAGGCAACAATGTCATAATGGAAATCACTGACCGATGTAATGGACAGTGCTTCACGCACACCTGCTCTGATAGGTGGGGGGTTTGGTGTTTCCAGCTTTCAGCATCCCCCATGCTGTTGTTAATGTGACCCAGCCATAAAGTGTGGCCTTGCAGAAGCCAGTAAGGCATGACGGGGTGATGGTGGGCTTCTCTGCAAATTCATCATTTCTCTGCCTCCTCATCCTCTAGTCACCTTTCCTTTTCACCTTCTCCCATGTAGATGCAGCCTGATGCTGAACTGGTAAAGAAAAAAATAGAGTTTGGAGGGAAATGTGTGTAATTTGTAGTTGAGATCATCAAAAATATCACATTACCTGAACCATAAACCATAAAGTTATTTAAAAAAACTGCTACAAAGCATTCTATAAACAATGCCACAGAACCACTTTTGGTTCCCTAAAGAAACCATTTTCAAAAAGAACCTTCACATGAGAACCTTTACATTATGTGGAGGCTCTTTAAACTTTAAATCAATCTTGTTTACAAATATGAGTCATCCAAAGAGAGGTCTTTCATAGAACCAAAGATGCCCCTTCTGTGGTTCTGTGCAAAGAACCCTCAATTTCCAAGAGTGTGTAGCTAAACGGTTCTTGGCTTGTATATATATATATATATATATATATATATATATATATATATATATATAATTGTGCAAAGGCTTCTTTCAGTGTTCATGGTTTTATACAGAACCACCTTCTTTACTAAAGAACCACTGGAGAACCATTATTTTTAAGTGTTGTAACACTAGAAGAACCCTTTTGGGTGCTATATGGAACCTTTTCAAAAAGGTTCTGTATAGAACCATCTATAATGCATTCATCGAAGTTTTCCATCAATCTGAAGTACCTTTCATGATGCAAAGAACCCTTTAATCATGCAGCGTGTTCTTTAAATGTGTTCATTAGATGTAGGAGTCTATATCGAACCATTTTGTTTACTAAAGAACCCTTGAAGCACCATCCTTTTTAAAAGTGTACAAAACCTCAGAGGGCACGTGTAGGTTCACTGGGGGTTTTGGATCGTAAACAAAATGAATTTGTGTTGTAGACATTGCAACTCCTGGTTCCTGTGACCACCACTGTGAAGAAATCTGGAAGTTTCTCTACAGTGAATCATTCTAAATGACTTTGTTTACATCTCAAAGATGTTAATTATGAAACCTTGAAAAAGTGGTAGATTTCCCTGAACACTCCCTCATCTCATTTACTTTAAAGAACCACCCCTGGAAAGATTCTTCAGGGAATTAAAATTGGTACTTCAGCATTGCTGCGTACCAAAAGTGGCCCTTTTCAAAAAGGTTCTATGTAGAACCATCTATAGCACATTTCTGCAACAATCTAAAGTACCCTTTCTTGACGCAGATTACCCTTTTATCATGAAACATATTCTTTAAATGTGGTTTTTGCTTGTTCATGGTTTGGTATAGAAGCATTTTGTTTGCTAAAGAACCATTAAAGCACCATCTTTTTTCAGAGGACACATGTAGGTTCCCTGGTGGTTTGGGACAGTAAATAATATGTATTTGTGCTGTAGATGTCACAAATCCTGGTTCCTATCACCACCACTGTAAAGAAATCTGGAAGTTTCTCACTCATTCATCTCATTTACTTTGAAGCACAGCCCCCAGAAAGATTCTTCAGGGACTTAAAATAGGTATATCTTCAGCATCCCCCCTTTTTGGGGGCCTTTACTTTAAAAGGTGTAGAGTTGAACACTTTGAAGATGGGAGTTGATCTTTTCAACTTGTCCTGATCTCTTTATAAAGACGTTGTCCTTTGTTTTGGTACAAGATGTCCAATTAAATGGGCTGATATCACTGAAGATGTTACACTGGGCCTTCATACTGGTACGAATGGCCATTTTACAAGCCGTGGGACAAAACAAGGCCATCCAGGCTTTGATCTTGTGGTCTGCGAGATGCCAACAGTGCATGTTTTATGGCATGTGGACTGTAAAGTGTTATGCTTCACAGCCGCATGCACAGCAAAGTGTTTTTCTCCCAGCGTTTCTGTTAGCCTCAGCAGTCCTAGTCGGGCGGAGTGGTCACCAACTGGGGTTGATGATGTTGGGGGGGGCTGATAGAATAGCCTGCTGTGAACCCTGCCAGGCTGAGCCAATACAAATGCTGCTGTTGTTCTTGGTGTGAGAGAGAAAGTAAGTGTGGAAGGCAGGGAGCTGCCATTCAAAGCCTTGTTTGTTGTGACAGGGACAAGCTTTCCTTTCCTATTGTTCATTGTGAGCCAAGCACAGCAACTTCTAAAATGACGCCGCCTCTTAACGAATCCCACTGAGCAGCCCTTACCAAACATTTCAGTTTTTTGCAGGGATGCATTTCCACTCCTCCAAAGTTCAGCTTTAGAAGTTGGTTTCATTTTCTGCACGTAATCCTAACTATACATTTAGATTACATTTACACAGCAGGTAAAAGTGACCCAAATCCAATCTTTTTCTACGTATGTGAAACAGATGTGTGTCAGTGTGAACAGCAAAAAATGCATTGAATCTGACATTTTCAATTCCGATTTGAGACGCTTTCATATGTGGTACTAAAATCCGATCCGTATCTGATCTGCAGCGATACAATTCAGTCTGAACAGCCAGATCGGAATTCATACGTCTTTTACATCAGTCCAACTTGACATTCGTCATCGTTTCCCATTGCTGAGACTCATAAACACTCAGGCTGATGGTTCTGTACCATAAAATTAGAGGAGACTCATCACAGCCGCTCCATATTTGAAGAGGTCTTGAAGGAAACGGCAAACACGGCCGAAGGAGCCCGACGCTGCACCACCAGAGCACAGTTTAAAGAATCCGAGGACATGAAAGTGGCCATGGCTGAATTACATGCCCTTTTTACGGTGAACTCAAACACACTGTGGGTAATAAGCCCAACTGTCAACCACTGGAACTTCAAAATCAGTCCTGTAATGAAACGGAACCCTCCGGAAATAACTGGACGAGCCACATAAAGCATTGTTCTTTTGCGCATGTGGGTCGGTATAGGAGTTGATCTGTTCGGACTGATGTCACAAACAGATCACATTTAAAAAATAATGTGAACAGTCAATCAAAAAAATCGGTTTTGCTGAGAAAATCAGATTCGGGCCACTTTTAACTGCTAGCCTTAGACTCATCAGTCCATAAAACATCACTCCACATCTCAGATATCTAGTTTTGGTCCTCTAGTATCACTTTTTTTGTCTGTTTCTTTTTCTCAGTGAGGGCTAAACATCCTTATAGACTTGAGTTGTCTTCTCACTGTGGATGAATGGACAGAAGTGGATGTTTTCAGATCTGGAGCAGCTTGATTTTCTCCTCTCTCTCAAAGATGAAAGTGCTGATGGGAACAGTTTGTTGATCTACTTGGTCTTACAATTACATTTACAGCAGATTTTAGTAGATGCTCTTGTCCAGAGCAACTTACAAAGAGAGCTTTGTTGTCTATCCAGAGAAAGTATCTTTGCTTGTTATCTAGGGGCTGGTCTGTTTTTGGCTTTGTAGGCAAGCGACAGGGTTATAAATCTGATTAAATAAGTATACTGGAAGAAGAAGTGGACAAAATGTGTATGAAGAGATAATGCAGCATTACACATTTACACAGAGGGGGAAGAAAAGCAAGGAACATATCAAAGGAAGAAACATGGTGCCAAAAAGTATTGTTACCTGATTCTGTCTGGACTGCAAGAAGACAAATGGTCTATTTGCCATCCTTATTAAAACGCCCTCCCAGGAGGGAAGCAGGGCAGGAAGCATTTGTAAGTGGGTTACAGCTACATTTGTCAGGTGTTTTTGGTGGTGCAGTGCAAGTTTTGCAGGTCCTAGTGTTAATCAGGCTTTTCGAACGCACACAACACCCAGCTACAGCACTGAGCACAGATCACAGGTGATGAAGAAGATATATTTTTGGCGTGTTCTCATGAATTGTTTCTGCGAGATGGGAGTCGGGTGCTTGTTTTTGTCAAAGTGTTGTAATTACAGCTGTGATCGACCTGCAGATCAAGTTAGTTCAAAAGTTTCCAGCTGATGTTTTTAATCAGAAAGGTAAAGAAAACACTGCCACAGTAGTGAATTAGAGGAAGTGTAAGGATAGTGTTTCTAATAAAGTGGCAAGAGAGTGGAAGCATAAGAGTAGGTGTTTCTATTAAAGTGACCAGTGACTGGAAGTACAGGGTAGGTGTTTCTATTAAAGTGACCAGTGAGTGGAAGTACAGGGTAGGTGTTTCTATTAAAGTGACCAGTGAGTGGAAGTACAGGGTAGATGTTTCTATTAAAGTGGCCAGTGAATGGAAGTACAGGGTAGGTGTATCTATTAAAGTAAACAGTGAGTGGAAATACAGGGTAGGTGTTTCTATTAAAGTGACCAGTGAGTGGAAGTACAGGGTAGATGTTTCTATTAAAGTGGCCAGTGAATGGAAGTACAGGGTAGGTGTTTCTATTAAAGTGACCAGTGAGTGGAAGTACAGGGTAGGTGTTTCTATTAAAGTGACCAGTGAATGGAAGTACAGGGTAGGTGTTTCTATTAAAGTGACCAGTGAGTGGAAGTACAGGGTAGATGTTTCTATTAAAGTGGCCAGTGAATGGAAGTACAGGGTAGGTGTTTCTATTAAAGTAACCAGTGAGTGGAAGTACAGGGTAGATGTTTCTATTAAAGTGGCCAGTGAATGGAAGTACAGGGTAGGTGTTTCTATTAAAGTAACCAGTGAGTGGAAGTACAGGGTAGGTGTTTCTATTAAAGTGACCAGTGAGTGGAAGTACAGGGTAGGTGTTTCTATTAAAGTGACCAGTGAATGGAAGTACAGGGTTGGTGTTTCTATTAAAGTGACCAGTGAATGGAAGTACAGGGTAGATGTTTCTATTAAAGTAACCAGTGAGTGGAAGTACAGGGTAGGTGTTTCTATTAAAGTGACCAGTGAGTGGAAGTACAGGGTAGATGTTTCTATTAAAGTAACCAGTGAGTGGAAGTACAGGGTAGGTGTATCTATTAAAGTAAACAGTGAGTGGAAGTACAGGGTAGGTGTTTCTATTAAAGCAACCAGTGAGTGGAAGTACAGGGTAGGTGTTTCTATTAAAGCAACCAGTGAGTGGAAGTACAGGGTAGATGTTTCTATTAAAGTGGCCAGTGAATGGAAGATGAGGGTAGATGTTTCTAATAAAGTGGCCAGTGAGTGGAAGTACAGGAAAGGTGTGTCTAACAAAGTGGCCAGTGAGTGGAATCAAGTGGCCAGTGAGGACAAGATTTAATGAGTTGTTTCTAATAAAGTGACCAGTGAGTAGAAAAACAGAATAGGTGATTCTAGTAAAATGGTCAGTGAAGGAAAGATTTAGGGAGGTGTTTCTAATAAAGTGGCCAGTGAGGGGAAGTAGAGGGTAGGTGTTTCTAATTCAGTGGCCTGTGAGTAGAAGTACAGGGTAGGTGTTTCTAATAAAGTGGCCAGTGAGTGGAAGTGTAGAGTGGGTGTTTTTAATAAAGAGGCCAGTGAGTAGAAGATTTACAGAGGTGTATCTAATAATACCCATTGTTTGTGCATGGACATTGAAAACAATAGCATTTCTTATGGTCTCTATAGAGCATAGATTGTATATTAGACTGATTTCTAATGTGCAAATAAGCTAAAGCAGGATATGGCTCTAAATCTGAGATTGTATCGAGTGAGCATTCTGCTGACACACAAAATTAATAGCATTTAATCTCAGCACATTAGGCCTGTATCATCATGGTCATCAATACTGGCAGTGCTAATGCTTAGATGATATCATAGTATTAGGACAAAGAACACAGCTGCTTCACTGGCACTAAAAAGTAATGCATTGTACATCATTTCTGCATATATAAAATTTATGACATCGACCCACAATTTTCCATAAATTGCATTTAGTTCATGTAGAAATGATGAGATGATGAAGTTCAGTCATCGCAGTGTGAGGATCCTGCTGACTGTTCTGTGATGAGCATCACTGGACAGGATGATGTCATTCACTTCAGGATACAGTGATGAAGATAAGGGAGTGTGTTCATCACATGTGCCCTGTTATATCTGCCTGAGTCTGTTTGGATTCTCATTACAATGACCATCAACAATCAATGAACTCTGTAAGCCTGATGTTCAGTTAAGTGATCATACTAAAGCAGGATTTAAGATCACTGTTCACTCTCACTCTCTTGCTATTTCTCTCTCTCTCTCTCACGCTCTTTCTCTCTCTCACTCCTTTTTTCCTTTCTGTCTCTTTCTCTTATTTTACTTTTCTCTTTTTTCACTCTCTCCTCTTCTCTTGTTCTCTTTGTCTTTCTGTCTTTCTCTTTCTTATTGCCTTGTTCTCTCTCTTCCTTTTTCTTCTCTTCTTTTTCTCTTTCTTTGTTGCTGGCTCTACCTTTCTGTCTCTCTCTCTCTTTATCTTCTATTTCTTCTTTTTTTATATTCCCCATTCCACCCCCCCCTCTCTCTCTCTCTCTCTCTCTCTCTCTCTCTGGAGAGGACAGATAGCATTGCTGTTACATACATCTCCTCGAGTAGAGGGTCTTATCAGCATCCCAGTAGCCAATCACATGAAAGCAGAAAAAATTAAATCCCATCACATTTAATAAAAAATGTGGAGTTCTGAGTTCTGAAGGCACATCATGAACTGATGAATGAGTGTGGGATGAAGAAGTGGATGAGGAGGTGAGAGCTCACTCTGTCCCCTGCGTTCCGGGCCGTGTTGGTTTAGAGGGTGTCGGGCCAGCAGAGTGTGGCGAGGGCAGCTGGTGCCAGGGCTGCAGATGGCATGGCATCTCTGTGGGGCTCCACTCAGCACAGACCCTACTGTACTGTACTGTATTATATCATAGCAGCCCCCACACCACAGAGAGACAGCACAGATGAAGACATGTGGAGTGGGGCTGCAGCTAAGAACCATTTCTGTAATACATGAATATACTGACTATTATTTGATTAATCAACTAATTGAACCATTCTGTCTTCTGCCATTTCCTCTCATTCTGCCCCGTTGCAGCTCTGCCATGATTCAGGTTTCTGCTGTGGTGACCGAAGGCTTGTCACAATTATTACGTCATCACCTGGTCACAATTGTATGGCCTGATTGCAGTTATTTTAGGTCGTTAGTTTTTACAATCAGCTGTCAAGATCATAAGAAACAGCTGGATTGGGGGCTGATCCACATTTAGTGAGGCACAACAGTTCAAAGGGGAACAAAGAGTAATGTTTGTTTACTTTATGTTAATAACACCTTTAGAGGACAACAGTGAGTGATGTTTGTTTATTTGATGTTTGTTAATAACACCTTTAAAGGGCAGCGGTGAGTAATGTTTGTTTATTTGATGTTTCTTAGTAATGTCTGTAGAGGGTGACAGTGAGTAATGTTTGTTTATTTGATGTTTCTTAGTAACACCTTTAGAAGGCAGCAGTGAGTAATGTTTGTTTATTTTTATGTTTGTTATTAACACCTTTAGAGGGCAGCAGTGAGTAATGTTTGTTTATTTGATGTTTGTTATTAACACCTTTAGAAGGCAGCAGTGAGTAATGTTTGTTTATTTTTATGTTTGTTATTAACACCTTTAGAGGGCAGCAGTGAGTAATGTTTGTTTATTTGATGTTTGTAATAAACACCTATAGAGGGAGACAGTGAGTGATGTTTGTTTATTTTTATGTTTGTTATTAACACCTTTAGAGGGCAGCAGTGAGTAATGCTTGTTTATTTGATGCTTGTTTACACCTTTAGAGGCCAGTGGTGAGTAATGTTTGTTTATTTGATGCTTGTTTACAACTTTAGAGGCAGCGGTGAGTAATGTTTGTTTATTTGATGCTTGTTTACACCTTTAGAGGCAGCGGTGAGTAATGTTTGTTTATTTGATGTAGATACATGAATAGACTTGTGACCCTTTGTCGTACCTGTACTTTTAAGAGTGTAAGTATAAAATATGTAGAAATATTTGGAAAGCTGCCCATGTAAAAAAAAATCGACTGATTTTTTCTTTTTGCGGTCATCCTGAACGTTTTTCTCAGCTATTTACGTCTCTGTTGCAGTATGTTTAGATACTATTTCATTCCTGCTGGGAACAGAGGAAGTGGCCACCAAGGCCAATAAATCTGCCAAGCCTATACAGAGAACTGCCATCACAGTAAATAAAGTCTTACTTGGCTGGGAGGGTGGAGTGGGCTAATGGGGAGGAAGGAAGATCTGATAGGAGAGTGAGGCTGCCACACACAGAATTACATTAACAAAGCCTGATAGATGCCTCTACACACAGCATGAAGCCATTTAACATTACAATTTGCTACTGTTTGTCTGGACACTGCACTGGTGTTTGTTGAATGGAATGCTGTTTATTGTTATTATGTACAACAAAATTTAATTAAGCCATTTCCCAGGTATGGTGCTTAGCATCAGTTAGCTAAATGTAATATGAATGAAGCCTTAGATGTCAAGAATGATCGATTTTGTTTTGCTATACAGTTCAAATGGAATTACATATGCAATTACATAGATACACAGTTAATTACACTTATGTTCTGTTTACATTCTACATTGACAACTTTGAGTCAGAATTTTTTTCCACACGTGTAAATGACAAAAGTGTGGAAAAATGTAATGGATGTTTTGTCCTCCTGCAGAAGATGACTGTAAATGTAGTAATAACATTACACATTTCAATTATAACTAGAAAGCGAAAGTTTGTGAATGAATTTAAAGTTGGCTTGAAGCTAATAACACAAAGTAGTTGCAGAACACTGTTAATTGTTTTTTGTTAAATTAACTGGGTTTAAACAGTTATTAACTGGGTTATATAGCAATTTCACTTAGGTGCTATGGTTTTGCTACAAGGTTGCTACAGTATTGCAGGCATTGCTTGTTGTTAGGGTGTTGCTCGGTCATATCTAGGCCATCCCAGGTGGTTGCCAAGGTGTTGCTAGGCCATTTCTAGAGTATCCCAGGTGGTTGCTAAGGGGTTGCTAGGCCATTTCTAGGGTATCCCAGGTGGTTGCTAATTGGTTCCTAGGCCATTTCTAGGGTATCCCAAGTGATTGTTAAGGTATTACTAGGCCATTGCTGTTGTATCCCAGGTGGTTGCCAAGGTGTTGCTAGACCATTTCTTGGGTATCCCAGGTGATTGTTAAGGTGTTGCTAGGCCATTGCTGTGGTATCTCAGGTGGTTGCTAAGGTGTCATTAGGTCATTTCTAGGGTATCCCATGTGGTTACCAAGATGTTGTTAGACTATTTCTATGGAATCCCAAATGATTGGTCAGTGTTGCTCAGCCATTTCTAGGGTGTACCAAGTGGTTGGCAAGGTGTTGCCAGACCATGTTTAGAGTATCCCAGGTGGTTGCAAAGGTCTTGCTAGACCATTGCTGTGGTATCTCAGGTGGTTGCTAAGGTGTTGCTAGGCCATGTTTAGGGTATCCCAGGTGGTTGTAAAGGTCTTGCTAGGTCATGTTGCTGTGGTATCCCAGGTGGTTGGCAAGGTCTTGGTAGGCTGTTGCTGTGGTATCCCAGGTGGTTGCTTATATGTTGCTAGCAAACCTACATAGTAGTGACATAAGAGAAGAATCCAAACACTGTTGGTTACAGAGTGTATCCTGTGATGGAATATAGGTATAAGCATGATATAGTTGGAATGACCTGTTTTTTAGGATGTTGAGGATTCCACCATTCATACCTGTAGAAAAAATAAATGTGTTTGAACGAACCCTGTACACACACCTTAAGTCTTAAGTTTCATGCTTTGAGCTCAAAAGATGTAGGAGGAGTAGGGTTGCAAATACTTGACTGTAGAGTAATGAGAAGATTCCAACGACTTCATAATTCAAAGGATTCAATGACATTTAGTCATTTAGTTTACCACATGTGGTAAAATATACAGTTTACAAACATTTATTAACCACAGGGTGTGATAGTGTCACTTTTTGGAAATTCCCATTCTCATTTTTTCCATAGAGAAATCCAGCTTAGACCGAGTTTTCAATATGGGCATGACATCCATACAAATGACTCAGTTTATGCATTTTTATTGACTCTAGTTTTAATTCCCATGCATTTTTATCATCCTCATTTTCAGCAGTTCATTTCTGTTGCTTCCACTCTTCATAGTTTAGAGTTAGTTTGCTGACAATGGCGTGTCCTCCTCTCAGGCACTGTGACTTCACTGGCTTGTGATGCTGAGTCATTGAGTGGATGGTGGTTTGCGAGTGCAAACACACCCTGCGCATTAGTCCTGTCCTTGCTGCTCTCCAGAGGCCTGGGAAGGTCCATTATGAGATATAGAGAGGATTTATACAGAAACATAACCACTCTAGACATAATACATGCAAACTATTTTCATAGCTGCCATCCCCCTGCTCTTCCTCCATGATTATGTGGAGCACATGTTGTGTGACTCTTATTTCGGGACACTGTTCTATGCTCCTGGAAATCCTGTGCATAGGTGAGGCTGTTCTCCAGCTCCAGATGGTCCTATTTATGCTGTCAGTGGCCCACAGATGCTGCAGATGCTGTTGGCAGGATTTAATGACAGTGTTGGCAGGATTGAACACATTTTTAAAAGAAAAGAGCACATGTAATACACTGAAGTATAAAATAATGACTGGTTACTGTTCTGGTAAAGGTTCTATCCATTAAGCCTTAGAAGTTGGGAGCTATTGTTTTTGCTCTGTTAGTTAAATATAAAAACATAATTGCACTGAAATTTCCACCCAGAACTGGTCAAAAGTGGCACTTCCGTTTTTCAGAGGAAAAGCATGCAGGATTCAATAGGCCTAAAATTAAGTGTCCAAATCTAGCACTTAACAAATCATTTGAATGTTGATGAAAATGAGACGTTGTGATTAAAAACACTGCAGGTCTCCTTCGCTGCCCTGTGTTGATCAGCACAGACACATTCAAACAGTTTGATCAGCAGATAAACAGTGAAACACAAGCACAGTCTACTGCAGCTGTATGATATACAGTCTTTAGCTTACATGATTTTTACATGAATTTAAAATGTAAGAGAATTCTTCAATGTAAATCATGTAAATTAAACTGAGTGACTCAAGATCTTTGGTTGATAAACTTTTTTGCCTCTAGTTTTGAAAATCGTTATTGCAAACATATGCGTTCATTATAACCTGCTGAACTTTATGGCTGTTTCTCTAAATGACGGACACCCAAGCAAGTGGCATAATAGCACCCTCTGCTTTTGAAACTTTAGACTGCTGGATGGGAGTTTTTGCGGAGGCACTCTGGAATGAAGATTTAGATGCCTTATGAAGTATTATATTTTCAAATATTTACAACTTTAATATTTAATATGATTTTGTAAACTGTTTAAAATAAAATCAGTCCTCTTGCTCTCTCAGTTTTATTTCCCAACATGGCGCTTATCACCTTTGAAGCACCAGCAGAATTACTGCACTAATTCAAAAGCATAACTAAAATGTCATATTAATTCTTAAGCAACCGTCTCTCTTGGTTTTCAGTGAAGTATGTCCTCAACTTCAGTTTCGGTCAAACATTGTGGTGCATCACCGCAATTTACATAATGTCAAACAACAAAACAAGCAAAATATACAAACAAGACATACAACAACTTTTCATGAAATTCAATTTGAAGGGAGCTAGGAACTTTTAATTAACATTTAAATGTTTTTATATGTTTATATTTTATACACAATAATAACAAACAATAGACTAAAACGATAAGCTACTTGCTAAAACATAGTTCTAGCTCATATTAAATACTGTAGGAATTTAATGAAAAAGAACTGAATTAAACAATAAATAATACAATGTAATGGTCTATGTGTGTTAATTTTCGTCAAGATATCAGCCTTGAGATTTGATCTCCACTTCTGAAATGTGGTGAATTCTAGATATTAATTTTATTATTGATTAATTCTCAAAGACCACTTTCTCAGTCATTTTAGATTCTAATATGTCTATAATTTTTATTTACAGATTCAATGTCCTACAAACTATTTGAAACCTATGAAACTGCATATGACTAACATTAGAATCCCTTTACACATTTACTTGTAACCAAGTTGGTTTTACAAAGCTGAAAACATTGACTCCAAACGTCTGAACAGTAGTTCATACTGATTAAATAAGACCTTTAATTGACATTTGGAGATCAGGTGAAGCACAAGAAATCAAAAAAGTGCAAACATGCAGGAATGATTAGTTTGAGGCCTTTTCATGGGTACCATCTGGGAACCTCAAGTGAGGAAGGTTTAAAACCTGCCTGGTGACAGACACTGACAGATACTGAGCTGAGACAGGTTTCTGTAGGAAGCCCAGTCCTGCACCAGTCAGTTTAAGGTAGCAGAAGGTAGTCGCAGCTTTATATCCCACCCAGAACTTAAGAGGATTAGGTAAATAAATCTAGATTTCAACTTGGTATCTCTGACAGAATGTCTTCAGTTTAGTTATTACAGTCAGATTAGAGCAGAAAACCCCTCCCTGTCTTCCCCCTGCTCTTCACCCCAGCTACTCTTAGATAAATGGCACTATGCCATGACCTGCACATTATTATAAGATGATTCCATTGCTTTCTTGTCTGAAATCAAGCAAGAATCATTCATAGGCTAGCTCTGGCTGTCCATCAGAGCTAATTAGTTAGGTAGACAAGTGATAGATTTAGCTAATGGTGAGGAAGTTTTAAGATTTCAGCTAGCTAGCTGTCGTCTGTCTTGCTCATTTTGTTGATAACCAGCAACATTACCTATCTAGGTGTTTGAGGGGGCTAACTAGAGTGGGCTACATTTTCCAAAGTTGTGTGGGAATCAGTTAATTACACAGCTCTGGCTGGTTTCTGTAATGGTGGTAGGATCAGGCATGAATGATGAATGATTCATTTAACTGAGGATAAGACTTGTTACTGAACTCTGGGCTGTCGCTTTCCGTGGCAGTTATGGTTCTATTTAAAGACAATGACAATCCTAAAAATGCATTTAAAATGCGTCAGAGCATGTTTTCCATCACTGTTTTTTTTTCCACCAGACCTACTTTTGATAAGGAAAAGCAGCCCAGAGGAAATAAATATTCAAAATGATATCTTCTCTTAATCTCACTAGACATGGTTAGGTCCTATTTAAAATCAGGGTAAGAGCTGTTTCCCCCTGTTTCTCAAATTCGGCTCCTGAGAAACAGCTCTTAGATTATCTTTAGGCCTAAAATTTTAAATATTGTTAAAATATTGTCTGCCAGACATCTTAACTTAAAATGAGTGTCTGACTCCTCTCACCCTGGGTCTCATCTGAATGGTACTTACATAAAAATTTTCTTTTCTAGTTATAATTCTCTTCAGCAGTCTATCAGTATAGAAGGAGACCTAATGCTTTTCTCATTTGTCTGCAGAACTTCATACAAATAGATGTTGATATTAAGCTTCTCTTTTCACCTAAGAGGCATTTAGGACTTGATCGATTCTTTAATATTACAATATGGAGATCAACTTCATTTCTCCTTAGATGAAGAAAAGTCTTAAAAAAATAAGATTTTGATTGTTGCACAATTTGAAAAATATGTTACAATTTTTTTTTATTTTTCCTTGCCACTGTCACCACTGGCTTGCTCATGGGGGCTTGGACCCAGATTTTTCTGTAAAGCTGCTTTGTGACAACACTTGTTGGAAAAAGTGCTATATAAAATAAACTTGCTTGCTTAAAATTTCACGATGAATGGACCAATAGCAATACTAATAATTGCTATTGGTCCATTCATTAAAAATAATTTGAAAAATCTTGTTCTGTTTACTCCCATTCAAATGTAAAGGAGCACTATACAATTCTGGAGAATGATTGCTGGTATTTGCAACGGTAACAGCAAAACAAACACACTCCTCCCTTCACTGCTGTTTCAGAAACTCCGCCCCCCAGTTTGTGAAAGCTCATTGTCGAGGTAAACATGCCTTTTTAGATCTTTGTGGCCATAAACCCTTCGCAAGTCTTACATACAAATGCCATGATGTAATGTTAAAGTGAACAACAACTCAGCAAGTAATGTAGCTAATGTTGGTTCTGTAGTGGGTTAATAAACTGTTGCTACAGTTGCTGTTGTGAAGCTAACCAGTAGTTGTCATAAACATTTGCAAACAGGAGAAAAAAATATTGATTCTGTGAAACGGCAAAAATGAGTTAATGAGCGACCTCCTCATCCGTTTTCATGCATTTTAACTCTTAATAAAGTCTGTTTCTTTTTGTGTCAGCTTCTTGCTCAAGTTTTCCCGTTCTGCCTTAAATTGTGCACGCATGCTGTGTGGGCGGTCGTTGCCTGGGGAGGGCAAAACAAAACGGGGAGGGACGACATGTACACAGTCATTACACTACTGTGTCTTTATATAGAAATAGTTGTTGCTGTTATATTAATATTTAAAATGTCGAATATAGCGCCTTTAAGAATGTTTTTTTTTTTTCTACTTTTGCAAAGTTACCATTTAGGAGACACAAACTTTATGTTACAAAAGCTCTGGAAACCAGTAGAAAAAAACTTAATTTTTATAAAATTAAATATATAAAATATATCCATCCATCCATCCATTTTCTAAGCCGCTTCTCCGTCAGGGTCGCGGGGGGATGCTGGAGCCTATCCCAGCAGTCTTTGGGCGGAAGGCAGGATACACCCTGGACAGGTCGCCAGTCCATCGCAGGGCAGACAGACAGACACAGACAGTCACTCACACCTAGGGGTAATTTAGCACGTCCAATTGGCCTGACTGCATGTCTTTGGACTGTGGGAGGAAACCGGAGAACCCGGAGGAAACCCACGCAGACACGGGGAGAACATGCAAACTCCACACAGAGAGGACCCCAGTCACCCAGCCGGGGAATCGAACCCAGGCCCTCCTCGCTGTGAGGCGACAGCGCTACCCACCACGCCACCGTGCCGCCTATATAAAATATAAAATAAAAAAAAAATTTTAATAAGTTGTGTCAAAAATTCCATTCCACAGGGCTCATTTTCTTGTAATACTTTAGCTACACATATTTAAATGTGGTAATATTTATGATAAGATGAATCTTCCAATATAGACAGTTTCCTGCCTATGCCTGGGGTGGAATGAATTTGCTAGGTCAATACGCCAACAAGTGGGCCAAATAAAATAACTTTTTTTTCTCTCAGAGATGGAAGAAAGAAATGTGGGTCAGATGTATTGATGACTTTCTTCCAGTTACGTGCCGAAGCAGGATAAAAGGAGGCCAGGTGCAGTTTGAAATGGAACAGAATAAAAGTCAGATGATGTTCATGATGGTAAAATTATAAGGGAAGGGATGTTTAAGGGTTCTACATAATACAAAAAGGTTCTTTTATTAATATTTAACACCTTTTTAACCATTTGTTTTACCATATCACAGTTTCTCATCATGGAGAACAACCACTTAACCCTGCAAAGAAGCATTTAAACCTTCACATAGTTCTCCGAGTTGTCATGCTTCTGTGTATAACCAATCTATGAAGAGCCCTTGTTTTAAGGGTGTACCTTACTTTACCTTATTCATAATGTACTTTACAGAAACTCAGCACTGAAACACCTGAGCCTGTTGGCCACTGTGAGCAGTGTTTAGCCAGTTATGAATAATATCTGTTCTAAATGCTGTTACAAGCATTTTAATATTAATCGGTAAAGAGTCCTTTCATTCTTATTTCCTACATAAATGAAATGCACAGCATGCATGCATGTAATCATAATAATGCTCGATATTTGTGAATGATGTCCAACCTAAGAACATTTTTGCAGTGGTGGTGTTTAAAGAACCTAGTGAATCAATGTAGCTACAGTGCAGTAACAGGTTTTGAAGCAATTTGTGGTCTGATGGAAAGCCATGCTTGCCAAAATTGAGAGCTCAGCACTAGGGAGATTTTCCAAACCAATGTGGGGTGGTCTGGAGGTCCTCCTCTAGAAAGAAATTGAGCTGATGCCTGCCTTTTGGTGATTTGTGAAATCACAAAATGACAAGTGAACAGGTACTGCATTTTTATGTTAAGCAGCTAGAAATTATGAAAAAAATAGTAAAGTAGCACAATAAAATGTCATTGTTCTCAGTGAATAGGCAATCAAAGCAACAGTCCTCTCCTGGAAACCAGTAGTGTTGTTGTTAAAAATAAAGTGGTTTTCCTCTATTGATTACATCTCCAGTATCTGGCTTGCTTCATGCAGCTCTGGGTGAGAGCATTGAGAACTGGGCCTCTCCCAGGAGAATCAAAGGGTTGCCAAATATGTGGAAAGCATTAACAGTAAACAGGGCCAGAGTTACAGTCTGTGTTGTTCATTTGAATTTTCCTTGCTTCTCACACAGCTCTGTACATTCAGAGTAAACATTTTTCATCTCCTTTTCATTTTTCAGTTTTGATTGCACTGTTATTGAAACTGCTTATCCAATCGAGTTGTGAGATGATGCAACACTGCACTGCTTAGATTTGTTCTCAAACTACAGAAAAACCCCAGCATTCCAACCTAACCTCACTAACCAGTTTACCTCTGTTCAGTTGATGCACCATTACCTCTGTTCTGTTCATACACTATACATCTTCATACACTACCAGGTTTTAGCACTCTTGCACTACCCTGTTAGAAATAAAGGTTCTGTGCAGGTATAGTTTTCATTCATCAAGGTACAAACAATGTAAATATTCCCTGAATGGTACAACAGTGGTTTTAAGGTCCAATTGTGAACCCTAAATATATCTTTTCCAGGTGAAAAGTACATATTTGCATCCTTTCATGGCTTAATGTTTTAAAACAGAACAATAAAATACAGGGAGATTCACTCAAAAGAGGCCCCGAATGTTCTGTAATAACTCTCTCTGGGACAAATCAATCTGACCAAAACAATGTGCAATGAGCTCCTCAGTACATGAAGCTTCAAACAAGCCAGGATGCCCCTGCGTCGGAGCGATGAGGTAGGCACCAGATAGCCGTCGCAATGTTTAACCTCTCTAATGCTTGTCGATACGTTCAGGAACATGAAGTGCCGTGTCAAAATGTGTCTGCCAGAAAACAGAGATCATTTTCAGCATTGCATGTAATGCAATCGATTACACATAAATCAATGAATGTAGCTTATTTTTTAGTTCAGATTGCTTCATCCTAACGGGAGTTACAACAGAACATTCGGGGCCTCTTTCAAGTGAATCTCCCTGTAGAAAGCCTGAAGCCCAATTTTACCCAAAAAAGTGGAAAGTGTAGATGTTTAGCTCTCAGTCCATCCCATATCTGTGTTTGTAAGGAGAAGAGGAGATACTTTAATATGATCTTATAAAATTAAGTTATTTTGCCATTTTGTTTTATGAAAAGAAATAAGATATGCCTTACTTACTTCACATGCTTTTGTAGTTTTTTGACCCTGAGACAAACAAACTTTAACAAAAAACGTTGAGAAGCATTGATTTGAACTTGTCAATACAAAATATAAATCGAGTGTAAGTGTAATGTCGTAATGATGTATAACAAAATGACAGTAATAAGTCTGGTATTCTAAGGGTTAAACAGCTCTCAGTCCAGCCCTGTGTGTTATTGCCAGTGCTCCTATTTAATTACTTCAAATGCTGTTTGTGGTGGCCTGCTGTAGAGCTTATGCTGGATGTTTTGAAGCTGATGCTGTTTGTAGGTGTTTGTCTGGTATGGCAGGTCTGTGTGTGGCCAGGGCAGAGCAGGCCTTCAGATAGCCGTGCCCCTTGTGCACTGCTGGCTGTTTCTAGGACACAGAGTCATGCAGGGACAGTCTGCTGCTCCCCCCTCATTAACATCAACACCACAGGTCAATAGCACAACATGTTTTCCACCTGGAGCGCACAAAGTCAAAACCTGTGATCATTTATCTCCAGTAAAAGCGTTAGTAAAGCCTCTTAACTGCTACAGTTATACAGCGCTGATATAATACTGTAGTTTTTTAGTATCAATATAGTTATAGTTCCATGAGTCCTGTTACAGGTCCAGTATTGTTGCAGTGTCACATTTGTCCAGAGTTCTTATAGTGCTATAGCTATACAGTATTGATGTAGTGCTATAGTTATCCAGTATTGATATAATGCTATAGTTGTCCAGTACTGTTATAGCGAGATCTCAAAGAATCGACATGGACTCGCATCTAAAAGACTCAAGGCTCAACTTAAACTCACACTTCAGAGACTCAACACAGTTATAGTCAACACATAGTTGTGATACTTCTGCATGATTTTATAGTGCTGTGGTTGTCTAATATTGTTATAGTGTTATAGCTACATGGCAGTCATGGGCTGGAGGTTAGGGAACCAGCCTTGTGACTGGAAGGTCGCCGGTTTGATCCCCAGAGCTGGCAGTAAATCACTGAGGTCTCCCTAAGCAAGACACCTAACCCCTAACTGCTCCATGGGTGCCGCAAAAAGGGTTGCCCACGGCTCTGGGCAAGTGTGCTCACTGCCCCCTAGTGTGTATGTGGTGTTTCACTGCACTGATGGGTTAAATGCGTAGGTGAAATTTCCCTGTTGTGAGACTAATAAGGGTCACTTAATCTTAATATCCAGTATTAATGTAGTGCTATAGTTTCTAGTACTGTTATAGTGCTATATTTATCCAGTCTTTTTAAGTGCTATAGATATCCAGTGTTGATGTAGTGCTATAGAAGTCCAGTACTGTTATAGTGTTGTGGTTGTTTAATGCTCTTATAGTTACAGTTGTCCAGTACTGTTATCCAGTATTGTTAAAGTGTTTTGGTTATCCAGTATTTCTATAGTGTTATGGTTGTCCAATACTGTTGTAGTGCTATAGATATCCAGTGTTCTATAGTGCTGTAGTTATCCAGTATTGTTATAGTGCTGTAGTTATTCATTATTGTTATAGAGTTGTGGTTGTCCAGTATTGTTATAGTGCTGTATTTTTCCAGTATTTCTATAATGTTGTGGTCGTCTAATATTCTTATAGTGCTGCAGTTTTCCAGTGTTCATGTAGTGCTATGGTTGTCTAGTATTGTTATAGTGCTATAGATATCCAGTATTTTATATTGCTATGATTATCTACTACTAATATATATATTAGTATTGTTGTAATGCTTTAGTCATTCAGTGTTGTTATAATGTTATAGATATATAGTATTGTTATAACATTATTGCTATCCAGTGTTGTTGTAATGTTGTAGTTATCCAGTACTGTTATAGAGCTATAATTATCCAGTATCCAGTATTGTCTGCTTCAGGTTTTGTCTCTGGACTAGGTTTGATGCTAATTGCTAAGGAAAGGCACTACAACTTGAACAATGTGCTTGTGTATAGATGAGATAGTGGGTTATGTAAGTGTTGGTTTACTCAGTGTGATTATAAAGGAGGTGGTGGGTGCATAATTCATCATAAAAACACAAACGACCATCCGAGTCCTAAACAACCCTGTACTGGTCAAAGAGTACAGATAATTATGAAACAGATGGGGCAACAATGAGTACAGACAAAAAGGGGAAAGGATTTCCTCAGTCAGCGTCCACAATGTCTCTTGAATCTACCATTATTGGCAGCTCTTCTTCCTCAGTAGCAGGCTAACACCTGTAACCATACTATGGAAAACATCGCTCATTCTTCTGTGGCACTGGAGGATAAAGTGGCTCAGCTCACTATGCAACAAGCTGTTGGAACAGTAAATGAGCATCACTGTATGACAGAAAATGCCTATGGTGGAATTGGCTTGACTGTGTCTTGACTCATTAGAGATTCAAGACTGACAGAGACTCACACCTTAGAGACTCAAGACTTGGACTTGCACCTCAGAAACTTGAGACTCAGCAGAGACTCACAACTTGGAGACTCAAGACTGACAAAGATTCACACCTTAGAGACTCAAGACTGACAAGGATTCACACCTTAGAGACTCAAGACTGACATGAACTCACACCTTAGAGACTCAAGACTGACAAGGATTCACACCTTAGAGACTCAAGACTGACAAGAACGCACACCTTAGAGACTCAAGACTGACAAGGATTCACACCTTAGAGACTCAAGACTGACATGAACTCACACCTTAGAGACTCAAGACTTGGACTTGCACCTCAGAAACTTGAGACTCAGCAGAGACTCACAACTTGGAGACTCAAGACTGACAAAGATTCACACCTTAGAGACTCAAGACTGACAAGGATTCACACCTTAGAGACTCAAGACTGACATGAACTCACACCTTAGAGACTCAAGACTGACAAGGATTCACACCTTAGAGACTCAAGACTGACAAGAACGCACACCTTAGAGACTCAAGACTGACAAGGATTCACACCTTAGAGACTCAAGACTGACAAGAACTCACACCTTAAAGACTCAAGACTGACATGAACTCACACCTTAGAGACTCAAGACTTGGACTAGCACCCCAGAAACCTGAGACTCACCAGAGACTCACAACTTGGAGACTCAAGACTCGACTTGGACTAACACACAGAGACTTGAGATTCAATACAGGCTTGCAACTTAGAGATACAAAATTGACATTGAGTCAACTTGGACTCGCATCTCAGAGACTCAATTTAGACTCACATCTCAGATGCTCAACCATGGGAATTTCCCCATTGTGGGACTAATAAAGGATTATCTTATCTGAGTTTCACCTTAGAGATACAAAATTGATGTAGACTCACTCAGAGATTCAACTTGGACTCACTTCTAAGAGACTCAACTTGGGCTCGCATCTCAGAGTCTCAACTTGGACTCACTTCTAAGAGACTCAACCTGGACTCGCATCTCAGAGTCTCAACTTGGACTCACTTCTAAGAGACTCAACTTGAACTCGTATCTAAGATACTCAACTTGGACTCGCATCTCAGAGTCTCAACTTGGACTCACTTCTAAGAGACTCAACTTGGGCTCGCATCTCAGAGTCTCAACTTGGACTCGCATCTCAGAGACTCAACTTGGACTCACTTCTAAGACACTCAACCTGGACTCGCATCTCAGAGACTCAACTTGGACTCACATCTCAGAGACTCAGCTTGGACTCGCATCTCAGAGACTCAGCTTGGACTCACTTCTAAGAGACTCAACCTGGACTCGCATCTCAGAGACTCAATTTGGACTCACTTCTAAGAGACTCAACCTGGACTCGTATCGCAGAGATTCAACTTGGACTCAATTCCAAGAGACTCAACTTGGGCTCACATCTCAGAGACTCAACTTGAACTCGTATCTAAGATACTCAACTTGGACTCGCATCTCAGAGTCTGAACTTGGACTCACTTCTAAGAGACTCAACTTGGGCTCGCATCTCAGAGTCTCAACTTGGACTCGCATCTCAGAGACTCAACTTGAACTCACTTCTAAGAGACTCAACCTGGACTCGCATCTCAGAGACTCAACTTGGACTCGCATCTCAGAGACTCAACTTGGACTCACTTCTAAGAGACTCAACTTGGACTCACTTCTAAGAGACTCAACTTGGACTCACTTCTAAGAGACTCAACTTGGACTCACTTCTAAGAGACTCAACTTGTACTCACATCTCAGAGACTCAACTTGGATTCACATCTCAGAAACTCAACACAGGCTGGCATCTCAGAGACTCCGGACTCAACACAGATTCACACCCCAAAGATTCCAGACTTAACCTGAACTCACAGCTCAGAGACGTGAGACTCGGCAAAGACTCACATCCCAGAAACACCACACCTGACCCAGACTAACAGCTCAGAGTCTCAAGACTCAGGACAGACTCACACCTCAGAGACTTCAGACTGGACACAGACTCACACCTCAGACTTAATTCAGACCCATACCTCGAGCCTCAATATGGACACCTCCACACTGGACATGAACTCACACCTCAGAGACTCCAGATATGATCCAGACTTTCACCATAGAGTCTCAAACCTTGAGTCTGGCTTGCATTAAGTGACATCTCTAGTGGACAGAAATGCATTCTTATCAGTCTTTTGGAAAAGTCAGTCATGAGGTAGCCATTCATTTACAAGCAACGAATAACTGTGACACAGCTAGTTCCATATAAATTTAATCAGGTAATGATAGAGATCAACATTTTCAAATATATTGTTTCCTCAATCCACACTATACTGTGAAAACAGTATTAATAGTCTGTTCATTCCCAGAGAGCGTCTTCAAAAACATTTTCAGTGGTCATAAATGCGGAAGGCCAGAAAGATTTCAAACGTATCCATATTAGCGTTGGCAAGGTCTTAGAAAGTGCTGACCTTTTACTATATTCTGAAAAGTGTTGTAATAGTTTCCTGGAAACCAAAATGAAGTTACTTTGGGTGTTTTGTATTGTTTTCCCTAGCACTCATGCAGAATCAGCATGTTTGTATCTAAGAGCAGCTGTGTTGGACAGCTCACTCTGCACTGCTATAACTCTGTGCTGAAACCTCTCATGCTAAGTGCCTCACTTGAAGGCCCCAAATGGGAACAGCTCTGCTCCATTTCATCCAGCCTCAACATCGAAATGTGATCTGCGACCATAAAAAGCCCCAATATCCACATGATTTAAATAGCACGAAGGCACACTTGACTTCAGGCTCAGGCATGGCTGTGTTTGGGTGTGTCATCAATGATGTCATTGCTTTTAGCAGAGATTGGGATAGGTCTCTGAATCTTGGGCTCATGAATAATGCAGCAGAAGACTGTTGAGCTCTGTATGTGTGTGTATGCGCAGCTGCAGTGTTTGGGGGGAGCTTTGGAGAAGCTGCTGAAGGGATACCCCATTAATATTTCATCCATTCCTCTTAAAACATGCTCTGCGTCTGCTTCTGCAGTGGCATGAGTCCTGCTCTTTACAAGCATGTCTGACTGAGTAATCTAGGTATCGTTTTTTTTCTCTCTTTTTTCACTCTTCCAGCAATCCCTGCTGCACTGTGGGATAAACCATGCAAACAGGCTGATAAGGCGCTGGTTTTCATGGACAAAAAGATTTAATTATTTTATATTGAGGCATAAAAGCAGCTATTTCTGCTTTTGAATCTACTTTTGTCCTATGGCGTCTTTCTGCAGAGCCCTAATATCCATAGGGCTGGTTGGCTTTCTGCGTTGAGAATGTTGAGACTCTGTGTTGAGCTGCTAGTGATCAATGAGGGGTGAAAGGGAGGAGTGAGAACCCCCCACAGTGAAAACAATTCACAAAGACGTCCATACCAAAACAGACAGCACCAATGCAGCTTCCTTGACTTTAAAAAAATCTTATACAACTGACGTAATAAAAATAGCACTTGAAAGCATATCTCTTTTTTACTTTCTTGCTGACCTATCAACATGAAAATGTACACATTTCCATCAAGAAACTCATTTTTCATTTATTTTGCCATAATTTGAAAATAACAGCTGTCCTTTACATGATGTCAAAACTTCCAACTTTTTCAAAATGTCTTGGAAGATTTGAGTTGGTTTTTTTTCTCCATTTTTGGCTTTTTTAATTTTCTGACATAACTTCAAACAGGCAATTGTCCTATATGTTGTGTCAAAATTTTATGTCCAGGGAAAAATTATTCCATTTTCTTTCATTAAAAATTAAAATTTCTTTGTCCTGTAAAGTTACTTTTTTGGAAATGCAAGATTTTGATTCAACAGCATATATATATATATCACTGCTGTCAGGTCAAAAAGGGCAACAGGCATTTTGAAATGTCAAAAACTGAAAATCATCAAAAATGGAGATACAAGGTTCCGACAACAGCGATATATATATTGCTGTTGTCGGAACCTTGTATCTCCATTTTTATATACATATATGATCGCTGGGATAGGCTCCAGCACCCACCTCCAGTGACCCTGAAGGAGAAGCAGCTTAGAAAATGTGTGTGTGTGTGTGTATATATGCTCACCAACTACTCTGGAGTAGTTATTGTACCAACTACATGCACACTCATGTAATACTCTGGAGACAGATTTTAATGGGTGGAAAAAGACAAAAACAATAACCTGTCCTTTTCCACCCATTGAGTGTTTACTTGACACTGCACTAGGTAAGAACAGCAAAGAAGAACGAAAGAGCTGTAGGGTTAGGGTTGGAGCATGTATAAGCAAAACACCTGTTTTTCCTTCTCTTGTGGCAAGAGGAGCTAACGGAATGAAAGGAAAATCCTCTAGTCGATATTACAAAAGCGTGCAAAGTGTCACCGGCGTGTGGCAGAGCTTGAGCAAAGCTGCAGTGATTGCAGGCAGCGGCTGGCATGTGTATTAATAAATGCTGAGGGTGGAGCCCCTACTTCCTGAGTGGTGTCAGTTTTAGTGGAAAAAGAGAAGTGTGAGCCATCATCACAGCATCAGTCCCACGCTCTCACATGAACACACACTCTCTCATTATTACTGTCTATATGGGGTTTCCACTGAGTTGTGAATTACTGTAGCTAAACACGGCTGTGCCTCTGTAACAAAGGCTAGGCTGCTGAATGTAAGTCAGCAAAAGTTAGATTTATTTGAACTTTTCCACTGGTTACTGTCAGGGATACCACTTGGATTGGACTTGGATTAGTTTTCTGTGGGGAGGTGGGGTGATGTAATTTGTAATGCAATAATTTGCAATCTGTAATGTTTATTGCTGATTCACACAAGAAATGTCAGTGTAAATTACAGAGACAGGACTGGCTGCTTAATTTACACATTGCTGACAAAACAAGCACTATATGGATTATGGTAACCTTTTAAACAGAAAACATGTCCAAACATTTGCCTGTTTTAAGCATACAAAGAGTCATTAGCATTGGGAATTTACAGTCATCATTTAAAACATTGCTGCTTTACATAAACCTTTTTCTGTCATTTTACATGCATTAATGTTCGGAGCCATATGCGAAGAGGTCTCCGTCTGCCCCGAAGCACCTGTAGTTTTCCAAACATTCCTCCCTCCTTCAAGATACATAATCAAAAGGTGGTTTTCTTAGAAAATCTCGCTCTAGGGACTACTGTGGCAGCACTACAGGTTGCAAGTAGGCCGGACTGTCCCTCTAAGAAAAAAATAATAACTTTCCACAGCTTATAAAGGAATATTTACTGACATCACAATTCATACAGGATTAACATAACCTGGGCTTGTTTCAATGAATTGCCACCAGAATCTTTACTGAAGCAAGAGCTTGCAATTAGTTACAAAACTTACTGAAATGGCAGATGTGTACGGGACTGAGGTCCCTGACTGGGGTCAGATAACCATCCGATAGCACCATTATAGTTATATGCATAAACAGACACCCAGAAGAATTAATTGAATAAATTAAGTAGAATTAAATAGAAAAAAATGATGAAGAAGCCAGGAAACCAGGGTTATAACCTGAAATATATATATATATAAAATACAGCTAGAAATTGAAGGAGAAACACATGCAACAATACTTTGTAAAGGCTAAACTAAAAACCTCAGGGCTATGACCTGTGACCATAATACATAATAAGACATCAGTGATGCCATTTAGAAGTTAGGGTGGAGGCAAGGGTACAAACGAGACAAACGTGTATACAACAATAACAAGGGCTGGGGTTGGGGGAAGGGGGGCCATGTGATGAAGAGCCAAGGATTCCTGTACTTAAACCCAACCCTAACTTTAGCCTGTCTAACTGAACCAGCTTGTTTAGCTGTGCGAAACCTGCATATTGTTTTCTGACAACCCCTCCTCAGTGGTCCTCATAACAGTACATGCTCCTGCAGGGTCTGAATGGAAGAAATCTCTAAATGTAATACATTTAATAGACCTATTCTCAGAGACCAGTAACACCTTTTCCATATGTACTGGTGTGGTGGAGATGGAGCTGTGATGGAAAGGTGATGAAGAGGTGACTGGTGAGCTGTACTGGGTCTGTCCTCCGTCATTTGGGGGAAAGCTGAGTCATGGTTCCCGCCAAACATCCACATGAACACCAGCATGATTAACTGATCAAGGCTGAGGTTCTGCAATTCCAGATAGTCAGGGTGGAGATGCAGGACAGAGTTGAGGCCAGAGCGAGAGCAGGTATAGATATGGATGACATAAACTGAAATTTAGATCATGAGAGTTTTCACTGTAAATTGGAAAAAACGATGACATTATGAGATACAAAAACAGTAACAATAATGATATTAACTTAATTTATTTGAATTGTGACTACTATTATTGATTGATTTTTTTATTTATTTGTTGATTATATTATATTATATTATATTATATTATATTATATTATATTATATTATATTATATTATATTATATTACTTTGTTATTGTGAAATAATTAATAATAAATTAAATGTCCACTATCTGAAAAAAAAACATGATGATATACAAGATTATTATTATTTTTATTATATAATACTTATATGTAAAATATTTAGTTTGTTTGTTGTTATTTATTTTTTATTTTTATCTATTTGTATTATTTATCCCATGACCCTGAGGGAGAAGCGGCTTAGAAAATTGTGTTGTGTTTGTGTGTGTGTGTGTGTGTGTGTTATTTCTTTATTTATTTCTATATTATTCTATATTATTAACTCATTATTAACAAATTAACTAGTTACTATTATTTTGAATTTATTTTCAGTTACTATGTTTTATTACTATTTATTAGTTTCTAGAATTGGCTATTACTAATATTATTATTATTATTATTATTTAATAATACATTTTAAACCATTTAAAGTGAATAAGTTATTATTTTTATTTTATTTCTGCTCTCGTGACCTCCTGTAGGAGAGATGCCAAACAAAAAATTCATTGTACATAAACATAATGAAAATAAAGATTCTATTCTATTCTATTCTGAAGTTCCTTTCCTAACCCTCAGTCTAAACTCTCAATACTGAAAAGTTTTCTTCTCTCTATTGTGCTAGTGCACTCTGGTTGCTTCCTCATATTCACACATGAAGGATTCTCATGTTAGCTTTAGAACACAGTGCCATGGCATTACAGTATTCCCAGTATGGTCATATGTCATAGACAGCATCATATACCATTATTGGTCTCCCTGGAAGAGAACAAGTCTGAGGAGGGTCTTTTCACAGCCAGAGCCTCAGCACTGGTGCTCTTCAGCAGCACATGACTGCAACCTTAGCCTCTGCTCACTCCAGCAGTTCAGCCATGGCTGTCAGCTCAGGCTATTATTAACACACTGGAGAGCCTTATTATATACACTGTAACAAGATAGAGAGAGCGAGAGAGACAGAGAGAATGAGACAGAGAGACGTTCAAACAGTCTTATAATAAGCAAAGATGGAGATGAAGAAAGTGTGGTGTTGATAAGACTAGAAACCAAAAAGGGGCGAGAGACAGAGGGAAGTTTATCACTTGTAAAGGCGCATGATTGACGGAGAGGCTGATCAAAGAGGAGGGAGAGATGGATGGGTGGAGAGAGAGGCAATGGGGAGGAGAGGAGGATGGAGAGAGAGAAAGAGAGGCAGCTGCAGGCAGTGCCTGGTGATTTAGGGATGGCCTTCCTCTTCCTCGCAGTGTCCTTCAAGCCACAGTGCACTGAGTGACAGCGCATTAGCAACAGGCTGCCGAACCCAACGTAGAAACTGCCACTCAGCACTGAGGTAACTAATGTTTAAATTATAGACATGAGCATAGCGTTTCTGACTACAGCCTGAATGATATGTCCGAAACCAAAGCCTATTCTATTATCTATTGTCGGGGCAGTCGTGGGCTGGAGGTTAGAGATCTGGCCCTGTGACCGAAAGGTTGCCGGTTCGATCCCCAGGGCCGACAGTCCATGACTGAGGTGTCCTTGAGCAAGACACCTAATCCACAACTGCTCCCCGGGCACAGTGGATGGGGCTGCCCACCGCTCCGGGCAAGTGTGCTCACTGCCCCCTAGTGTGTGTGTTCACTAGTGTGTATGTGGTGTTTCACTTCACGGATGGGTTAAATGAGGAGGTGGAATTTCCCCGGTTGTGGGATCAAAAAAAAAGTATCACTTAATCTGTTCACTGTACAGTACACTGTTTTCTCTGAAATATCAAGTTAGGCCCCTTTTTGCTACATAGTGCACTATTGGGTCTGAACACATGTCCTATTTGCTATATAGTGCACTACGGTGTCTGAACTTAAGCCCTATTCACTGTGTACTGCACTACTGTGTCTGAACTTAAGCCCTATTCACTTTTATAGTATACTACTGTGTCTGAACTTAAGCCCTATTCACTTTATAGTACACTACTGTGTCTGAACTTAAGCCCTATTCACTTTTTATAGTACACTACTGTGTCTGAACTTAAGCCCTATTCACTTTATAGTACACTACTGTGTCTGAACTTAAGCCCTATTCACTTTATAGTACACTACTGTGTCTGAACTTAAGCCCTGTTCACTATATAGTGCACAACTGTGTCTGAACTTATGCCCTATTCACTAAATAGTACATTATTTCATCTGGAACTATGACCTTGTTCACTATATAGTGCATATATAGTGCATAGTGCATAGTGCATCACTGTACTTAGTCCTTGTTGTTTTTTAGAGTTTTTCGAACCATGCGATTAATTGGCAGGAAAGCACACAGAGATTTATCACCAAGTGGGGGATTTTGTCACAGATTCCAAAAAACTGACCTGGACAGGAATTTGACATTGACAGTGCACTTGGCTTTAGTGTACAAAATCATTAACTCAAATCACTTTCTGTTCTATACAGTGTTCCTGATTTTTTAGAGTGATTGTTGATTTTAGCGACCATTTATTTTTCTTTTTATTTCTTCCTTTCTTTCTGTACTTTGTGTGAAACAGCCGTGAGGAGGTTACAAATTAAACACATGACAGTAATGATGAATGGGACGGTGTCGGGGCGGAGCCAGTGCTGAGTTTTCATGACAGCTCCGAATAGAAAACAAGACAGGAGACTCTGGTGTTATGTAAGCTTGTGTCATAGATCCTTGGGGACTGGGTGGGGTTGTCGAGAGGGTTCAGCTGGCACTGGGCTGAGGAACAAATGACTGTATTTAGAATTTGGACTTATGTTTATTTTTGGAATCATTCATTTGCATTGTATTTGCATTGTAGAGAAACCTGACAACTCTGATTTCTCAGCACTGGTGGTGATAGGAACCACAATGTCTACGATGCAAATATAGCCATTTTATTTACTATCCAAACCACCTAGTGAATCTACACACATCTTCTGAAATATTATATATATATATATATATATATATATATATATATATATATATATATTTGATGATAGTAAAAATAGTGATTGATCTAAAAAAAAGGTTTCTTTCTTATCTTACAACACCTTTAAAACTATCATAAAACAATAGGTGAGGGTCAGGCAGTGTACCCGTAAGCAATTATATGTTGTAACTTTCTGTAGGGAAGGCACTTTTAGAGGCATTGAACTGAACCAGCACTATCAGAAAGTCTTAGTAGGTTTCTCTAGAATGGTAGAACATTTCACACCAAACCACTCCGAATGACTTTCCTTACATCTTAACAATTTAATTGTGCACAACATTTGAAAAGTTGGTGGAATTTTCCTGTAATGGTGCAACCAAAAAAAGGCCCAAATCGCCACCTAAACTTCCTAAAGGCCCAATCCCACTTCTTATTTTTACCCCTACCCCTTGCTTTCGAGTGTCATCTTGCCCCTTAAAACAGAGATACAAAGGGTAGTGGTTGAAATCTTCCCCTACAAATTGGGACCCTCAAATAAAAAGAACATTACTTCATTAACAGCTACTAGCGCTGCTCTGTAGGCGACCCTGCAAGTCTGCAGTGACAGCAGACGAGGGTCAAATTCAGCTCCTCAGTGCTGGGCTTTTTTATAATTTAGGCAATCATATGAATTATGTAGTGAAGGTGGACATGGAGATGGTTGGTGTAAAAGTAGAGGAGGCAGTGGATAGGGCAAGATGGAGGCAGATGATCCGCTGTGGCGACCCCTAAAGGGAGCAGCCGAAAGAAGAAGAAGAGGCAATCATATGAATTCAAAGAGGGCTTGTGACATGATTATTTATTATCACCCACCCCTATGTTTTTGGTGTTATGAAGCTGAAGTCAGCTATTCACCAGCTTCTTGTTTGAATTTTCCTGTTCCACCTTAAATGGTGCAGCAGTTCTGAGATCTGAGGAGCCAGAATGTAACTGTTACACCATTTAAGGTAGAATAGGAAATTTAGCTAGGTAGCTTCTGAGACAGCGGCATATTACTTGTGATTTTTTATGTTATGAAAAAATAGGACCATAATACATTGAAACAACATTAAACTAATATTAAAGATAATACAGTGGTTATTGCAGTTTTTAACTGAGAAAATATTCACATTTGTGAGTTTCTTTCTTAAAAACCTCCGTTTGGAAGCCATGTAGCCCTGACACTTCACCCTACCCCTCTGTCTCAACAAAAATCAGGACACCCTACCCCTAGAGGTGAATACACAAAACTGAGGGGTAGGGCTAAGTGGTAGGGGTAAGGGATGAAATGGGATTGGGCCTTCAGAAATCCTACATCAATATAACAGAGCATTTTTGTTTTTCATGCTTCACAACTACGTAATTTTTAGATTAATTTAATGATTGTTACTAAATAATTAGTCTGGGGTTTCTTGAACTTTTTTCCATAAGCAATGTCTTCAGTGACTAATCAGGTTTGTTGACTAAACACTACACCCATACTTAGCATTAGTAAGGTGATAATGTAGTTAGTGGAGGAGAGTGTAGATTGAGGTAAAGGTGGAGCAGATGAGGTCAGTTGAAAACGCAGGCCAGAGGTACTTTCGGGAGGGTGAACGAAGGACGCAGTGGGTGGGGAAATGTCAGCCGGAGTGATGGGTCCCTGCATCGGCCATTAAGCTCACAGAGAACTAATTACTGCCTGACTGACAGTAGGGTGATCAGCGGCCGCTAAGGCTGGCTTTAAATTAGCTCCACTAGCGCTCCTGCTGCTGTGAGCACTGGACCTGTCAGAGGTAAAAGGCCCTCCAGAGAGAAGGACAGAGAGGAGGAGAGAAAATGAGGGAGATGAGAGGAGGACGAGCAGCAGAGCGACAGGGACAGACTCATCTAGTCCGGTGGAGATGGATGTTGCAGGAGGAGGTCATTTACAATCATTTGCCCTGGACTCCTCGCTACTGCTAAACTGCCTCACCTTTTTTTCTGCTATTCTTTTCACTTGCACTGACCACCGCCGTCCCCCATTTATCTCTCATTCACTCTGATCTTTCTGTTTACCTGCCTACACTGACCCTTAGATAAATGGTTGTTTACATAATTTCCCTTCTGAAGGGCTCAAAGAAAAGGAGGATGGGGAATCCTGAGCATTTGCAAACACTAACGCTGCCAACACCCTCAGCTGTCGCTGCACCTGTTTAGAGGAAATCTCCAGCCTCAACTTGCCTCTAATTGTAAACCCAAAGTGTTAGTTAAGCCTTTTGTAAATTTTGTAAATTTTTACAATTACATTTACATTTACAGCATTTAGCAGACGCTCTTATCCAGAGCGACTTACAAGAAGTGCTTTGTCTATCTAGAGAAAGTATCTTTGCTAGCTACCAATAGGTTAGAGAGAAAGACAGTCCTGAGCTCAGATACTACTAGAAACAAAAAGTCACTGTTGATATCCAGAGAAAAAGGAACAGAGGTGAACACAGAACAGTGCAATACACTACACTACACTACACTACAATGCAATACAATACAATACACTGCACTACACTACCATACAATACAATACACTACACTACACTACAGTACAATACACTACACTACCATACAATACAATACAATACACTACACTACAGTACAATACACTACACTACCATACAATACAATACAATACACTACACTACAGTACAATACACTACACTACCATACAATACAATACACTACACTACAGTACAATGCACTACACTACCATACAATACAATACACTACACAACAGTACAATACACTACACTACCATACACTACACTACACTACACTACACCACACTACAATACAATACACTACACTATACTACAATACATAAGTGCAGTACAATACTAATTTTTTTTAGCTTTTGCTGTACATCTGTGTCGCACAGAGTACTTTTTGTTGCTGCTGTAACCTTATAAAATTCTTAAAGCAACCTCCTTTGGGATTAATAACATTTTTATGTCTGTCTGTCTGTCTGTTAGTCTGTCCAGATAGCTAACTAGTTACACTGTTAGAAATAAAGTCACTGTGCAGTTTCATTATTAATTCATCAAGATACAAACAAAGTAAATGTTCCCTCAAAGGTACAACAGTGGTTGTAAGGTCCGATTGTGCACCTTAAGTAAGTGGGGTATTTGTGGGACTCCTGAGTGGCGTAACCGTCTAAGCGTTGGCCGTATCATCAACAGATCACAAGTTCGATCCCTGATGATGCTACAGCCGTCCGTAGCTGGGAGTCCAAGAGAGCACAACTGGCCTTGCTCTGTCTGGGTGGCGTAACAGATCTGGCGGTTGGCGCTTTCCTCACGCGTTTGGCTGTCTAGTGATGTTGCATGAGCGGCAGTTTGAAAAGAAGTGATGGGTGGTTTCACAGGTCTCGGAGGAAGCCTGTGTTGCCTTCATCCTCCAAGCGTTGGTGGCATCATGTGATTGGGGGAGTCCTAACTAGCGGGTGGAATTGGAGATGACTAAATTGGGGAGAAAATCGGGTAAAAAATAAAAAATTATGAAAATATGTATTTGTACCTTTTCATAACCGAATGTTTTAAAACAGAACAATAAAATAAAACCCTGGAGACGAGAGGGGGAATGTAGAGTCAACACAACTTAGAAAATATAATTTCTGTGATACAGTTATGTTCTCTGACTAAAGGTACTGAGATGTAGGGTACTGCCCAAGCAACAAGAGGGGTACTGCCCCAGTGACTTTTTTTTTTCCTGAGAGTGCATCTGTGGTGGGCTCAGATATGTGAAATTAGGTAATGGGGGACCTTTTTACAGTTTCAGCTTGTACATGCAAATATATTCTTCCCAAATGAGCAAAAGGAAATCCTGCAAATAGGCTAATTAATTTTGTTTTGGATTTTAACCCAGTTTTTTCCTCCAATTTAGTCGCAGCAAATTCCCATCTCTAGATCTCCTCCTGTCACACAAAGGTACCGAGCTAGAAGGGTGAAGGCTAACATGTGCTTCATCAGAGACATGCAAATTGCCACCATATCTTGTCAAACTACCACAAATGCAGTGTAATTGGACAGTTCAGTATGCATTGAGGAGAATGCTAAGTGCCCATTCAAGTACATCAGCTAACAAATGCCCACATTAGCTGGTTTGGATGTCCCATAATGAGTGTCCAGTTTGCTTGCTGTGTCGTTGCTGTGTATAAGTGGTAGTCCCAACAATGATTCCTCGATTCCAGGCATTTGGGAATGTCGACTCCACAGCTTTGGACTCGGTTCCATAGAGTGATGTTCCAGTTTGCCTGCATTTGCACACACAAAATGCAGCAAGATATGCTGCTTGTCACTGTCTAGACATCCTGTCTGAAAATACGTCCTTCAATAATTCACATATTGATTTTATGTGTATTACCTTAGAAAATATAGAAAACAAAGTAAAATGTTACATTTGTAATGGCAAATTGGCTTATACTCAATCAGCCTTGCTAGTGCTGAAACCTACACCACACCTGAAGGAGCTGACAGAGGATAATCAGGTACCCCGGGTCAGAAATTCAGCAGGAAGAGGCAGGAGACTGGAGCTTCAGCGTTGACTGGAGTTTATTTGCACATACAGAGAATCAGGTATGGGTACAGTGTGGTCGATCAGCAGTCTATCACCAGTCTGTCACCAGTCTCAGAGGAAATATTTCAGGAAGGAAGGAGGAAGTAGAGGAGTTTGAGGAGAAGTAAGGAGGATATGAAAGGAGAAGCAGGGGCTAGAGATAAGGCGGGAGATTGCTATCGCCTTAAGGTTGTGAGCCGAAGGGTCATTTAAATACAGACGAAGAATGAGTGGGCAAGGTGAGAGTGTGACAGTTATCACCACTCTGCAAAGAGCGGGTGACGATCTTGACTTCACAACAAAAGGCCATTTGCTAAAACTCTACAATAAACACGAAGACAACAAGACAGGAAAATAACTTCTGTTGGGAATATTTTCTCTTACCTGTTTGCCAGTTATTTTTGCTAATGTCATCTCTCTATATTTCCTTGCTAACATCAAATATAATTAATATTGTACATCATCTGTCATGATTGGCCCCTCCCAGTCCTGTACATGTTTGTGTTTTGGTATAGTCCACATGCTTCTTTGTTTTGGTATCTGTAGTCCTGCCCCTTTGTTTGTTGACTCCTCCCCTGATTGTTTTCACCTGTCCCTCGTTATCCCTGTTTTATAAGCCCTGTGTTTGCCCCTTGTCTGGGCTGGTCTTTGTTTGCTTTGTTTGAATCTCTGTGTTTGGATGTTTATGCCTGTGTTCATTTTGTCATGTCTGTCTCTCCTGCTCTCCGTATTGGCTATTTGAACCTGGACCGTTTGGACTATGACCCTGGATTTGCCCTTAATAAATCTCGCTTATCTCAGCACATGCATCCTCCTTGCTCCCCGTTACATCATCCTTCTCTATGTCTTCTTGGTTTTTACTCGACTCCTGGAATCAACTCCATCAATTCCCATCACTTGGAATCAAAATCAGAGCTGACTTCAAAATGTCAATTGTCTGGAATCATATGGTCCTGCTGCTGTGCTGTTCTCATAGCAGCCTCTGGTTCCATATTGTCAAATAACAAGCCAATCATCACAGAAAAGCCTTCAGTGTGATAGACTGGATGAAGCTCTATGTTCAGCAAATGCAGTGTTTAAAGGAAAGAGACAAAGCAGCTGGGTAGCTTGTAGTTTGGATAGCTAGTATGCTAGCTAGCACATTAGCTAATTTAGCTAAAGTTGTCAGCTAATCTAGCAGGGGTTGCACTGAGTTACAGATCACATTCCTTTAAAAATTGCTAAAGCTTTGCTGCATTAGTCATTGTGCTATGGGCTATGCAAACTACAGACTAACCAACCGTTTTAAGTTGTTTTGGTTTCCTTTCTTTAAACCCTGCATTTACTACCTGTAGTGCTTCAATTCTGTGCCCCAGACTGAAGTTCTGTGACAAAATTGTTATTTGACGCCGGCAGCTAACAACAACACCATATTAAATTCTCTCCAAAAGACTTGAGATTCCACTCAGACTCGACTTGTAAGCATCTATGGACTCTACAGCTCTTTAGAACTCAGGAACTGTAGAACATCCCATCCAGACACAGATGTAGAGGGCAGGATATGGAGAAAGGCAGTGCTGCTAACTTTTCCTTCCTTAGATAACAAAAATATCGATCCGTCTTCCTCATAAAGTTGGAGCACTTAAGGGCTCGGCATTTGGACGGACTACTTTTTGCTTCAGTAGGATGACCACTCCTAGTCTTGTTGTGTTGCAGTCTTGGCAGTTGGTCCATTAATGTGCAGTCCCTGACGCCATCATTATTACACTAGCACGGCCACTCAGCACACGCTTAAGTGCAATTCTCTGTAGCCGCACTGTGACGCCCCATCCATTTGTGTGATAAATTAGTCTGCTGTAGTGTGTTTATGTGTGTGTGTGAGTGTGTGTCGGGGTTGGGGTGGAGAGAGCAAGCACCAGAGAGAACAAGGAAAATCAGAGCGTTACAAAATAGTTAGGATCCATTAGGCCCTTATGGTGTGTAACTTTATACAGTGGGGGCTTATACAAGAGCATAGTGGGTGGCTAAACTGACATGCAGGAGAGAGAGAGGGAAAGAATGATGAGCGAGAGAGATTGGAGCTGACAGGCGTTTACTGTCTCACTCAGTACACTGCGGACCCCACTGGGGGTCATAACAGGACATGGACAACTGAGAAAACGATACAAAGGATGAGTCTGCACAGGACGACTGCAGCTGATACAAACCTGACCTGGCCTAACATGTTATTAACATTACAAATCATATAATCAGTGCCGTAATTAGGATCTTACAAGCCGCAGTGTAAAATAGAAAAATGGATAAAATATCATGATATAGTTTACTTGTTTACTCCCCAGTTGGTGCACTGATGAAGGCTAATGATTGAAGTGCACTAAAAAAATAGGTTCCTAAATGGTTCTTTGCTTGGACCCACAGTCCTTTTCATTTGTTTGACTTCCAGTCAAAGCAGCTGTTATATTTTTCAGCATCTGGAAAAAAAGCAAACAACATAAATTTAAAAGAAAATTGCACCAAAGCCACTTTTTATTATGTCCACTCTTTATTTTTGTCCACCCTTTACTATTGGTGCCAGTTTAACTCTTCAATCCTTCCCATCTTAAAACCAACCAGTTCCAGCTGAATCCCCTCAGCAAAAGCTGTTCCCAAAAATCTCACTGACATTATGTTCTCTTTTAAAGAGATGCTAACATTCATACAAGCAGCTACCCAAAGTCACCCTAGGTGCCTTTAAACTAAAGGAGGTCTTTCTGAGAGAATAGACATGAGATAATCAACTTGTAGAAGAAAAGAGACCATCAAAAGAAAATAAGTGAAAAAAACAGGAGTTTCTAAAACTGCAGTTCAAAAATTGATTAAAAGATACAGAGAAAACAACCAGCTGCAAGACCTGGTAGACCACCAAAACTGTTCCCAACAGATAAACAGCACCCAAAGCGTTGAGAAAATCTGAAAGATGAGTCTGAAAGGGTGTGTAGCTGTTAAGAAGCCATTACTGAAAAAAGAAAAAATGCAGGCAAAAAACTGACACAGAAAATACTGAAAAAAAATGCTGTGTGGCTGTTGAGGCTCCTGTGTCATTTTCTGTTGTATGTTTTCTTTTTTCCTGACACTGAACAATGGCTAAGGGTGCCTTCACACCTTCTTTGTTTGGTCTGAAATAAAATAGCAGGTGTGTAAGGTGCCTTGGACCACGATCCAGACCAAAGAACCAAAATTTAGGCCGACCTAAAGAGGTGGTCTCAGTCAGAATCAAACTGAATCATGATCCAGTTCTTTGCAGTGTAAAAACACTTTTTTGGATGGTTCAGACTTTCTGGCCATTTAGAGGAATGTGAGAAACCCTATCATCACCCCTTAAAACCAGGAGAGAAATAAGAATAGGCTGCAAAATATGTAAAAATACAGAAACTTATATTTTCTGAGAGAATGAGAGAGAATTTTCTTCCATTGAAAGGGAGAAGGCTGCCTGTTAAATTGAAAACACACCAACGTTAGACGCCAACATTAGACGCACGCTCCTCTAACACCCAATCAATATTAAGTACAGGGAGATGCAGCCCATGTAGGTGATGATGACAGAACGCAGGTCTGTCATGAAAAGTTCTTTAGTGCGCTCATTAAATTGCAAAACCAAAACTAACCAGATCAAATGTACTATGTAACAAAAAGATGATCCTTGGTTCAGACCTCGGTCTGGACTTTTAGATGAGAAAACACCCTAACTTGTTCTTAATGACTGATTTAACTGAAAATGAAATAAGTGAAAGGTGGTCCCTGCCTTTTGCACAGCACTGTATGGTTCTTTTATTTGGCTTAGAACCCCATCATGTGACAAGCTTCTTCAGGAAAACAAGGGTGGTTCTTCTGTGGTATCGCTCCAAAGAACCTATTTTGGCACATTTATTTCCAAAAGTGGATTTTATTGAGTTACTCAGCTGCCCAGGAGTCATGGGTGTAAAACTGCAGAAGCAGAAGATTTTGTACAGAGAAGTTAAAGGGCCTGGTCAGCACAGGCCCCTGCCCACACTGAGGGATTTTTCTGTATGGGAAAAATACATGGTGGTCAGTGTCATGCCCTGTGAGATACAAAAATATCCAGAGTTGATATGTTTTGTCCTTTGTACACCCCTCTTCCCATGTTGCTGCATCCTTTGCACCATAAAAAACTGGAAAGTTTTCAGTTATTGTCAGCTGACTAGTTGTAAAGAGCTGTAAATTTACAGTATAATGCTGTAAGACATTTTCTAGTAACCCTATAGCAGTAACTCCTGTAAATCTACATTCAATAGCAATAAATCACAGTAACTACTGCAAACACAATATCTATGTGGAATTTGTAACACTGTATTAGATTTCCCGTTTTACCATTGTAGAGGTTCTGGGATGGTTACTTTTTACAGAAACTTACTGTAAATTATACAGTAAACTATAAGGAATGGGCATTAGCTCCTATGATTGATAGCAAAAAACAAGAAATAAGCAACATATCACCTATTTAAAGACCTCATAATTTAAAGAATCCAGTGACATTTAAGGGGAAAATGTATGTACAGCAAAGCATGCTTAGTTCAGAACGCACTGCAGAGTGCGATAGCACCAAACAGCGGCAGACATTTTTGGAAATATAGAAAGAATGACTTAGACCAGGAGTTCCTCATGTGAGCATGATTCTGAATGAATGACAACACAGCTTCAGGGGTCTATAACATTGAACCACTAAGAAGTACATTTGTATTAACTTGAATAACATTTGGCTTGGAGTGTGTCTTGCTCTCCCTCTTCTGAAGGTCCTGTGTCACGAAACTTAGACAGTTTTTTTCTTGAGGCTGTTTTGGGGTCGTTGGGCAGGAGAGGGATGGAATTAGGGAGAGAACAAAGAAAGAGGACATGAAAAGGAGAAACAGAGAGAGCGGTGATCATGTTGTGGGGGTAGAGTTCTAGAAGAAAACTTCAGTGAAGGGTGAGATTGGTCCAATCAGCATCAAAAAGCTGGACTGAGAGCTGGGTGTGTTGGGTATGTGCATCATTACCCTGAACCCTTGCATTGATCAATCTACACTCATTTATTTATCCATATATTCATACTTATGGCTAAAGATCAGTAAGTGTAGATGAGGCACCTGTTTGACCCCCACAGATGTCAGTAGCTGTGAAAGGCCAGTAAATCTCACAAGACTTCTATAGCTTCTATATCCAGCGTGCAGTTTTGATGTGTGGGCATAATTTGGAATTATTTAGAATGCAGAGCTAAAAGAGAAACACCAAGGCAATGATAGAGAATTATAACAAAGACACAGACTGATACCTGATGAGTTCTTTAGAGTGTTAGTGTTAGATTTGACCTTTTTTCACAGCAGCCATAAAGTGCAATTTCCAGCCAGAATCATTTTCACAGCATGCACCCACCCACTCTTTTTCACCCCATTGCTCACTAGCAGCTCAACAGTCTCCTTTCATGCACAGTGAACCAATAATGTCCAATTTGTTAGCAGAGTTTTTTTTTTTATATATTAATGAAACGATTTCCATTCTGCTGGCATAATGACCACCAGGGGGCCTGCAGAAAGTGGCTATATGACATGCTGTGATGTCATAAACTATGAACATTTGTTTAAAACCAATAACATATTTTTATTTGGTAGCATTAGCTAGCTTGCCTACACCGAGAACATAGCAGAAGTGGGAAGTTCCAGAAATTAAAAATTCCCATGATTTTATTTAAAGTGCCTGTGTGTGTTTGCATGTTTAATCTCACATATTAACTTGCCCATAATTACATCATGACAACCCAGATCTTTGAATGAGTGCAGAGCAGTGGTGGACAGTAACAAAGTAAATGTAATTCGTTACTGTACTTAAATAGTTTTTTCGTGTATCTGTACTGAAGTTTTTCCATTTTGGGCACTTTTTACTTTCACTCCACTGCATTTCGAAGTCAAATACCTTACTTTTTAAGCTTGTTTTGACCTGTTGGTCATACCGACCCAGTGCAGTACACAGTTCAACGTCAGTGCAGCAGTGTAAAATTTTGGGACAGTCTGTTCAACATAAATGATGAACTAACCTAACTTTGTGTAAATAGAGCACAATATAGAAATATGTCCACATATGCAGTCGTGACTGACGCGGCTTTTTTCTGAATTTATACAAACACCATTTCATTTTATAGTAAATTAGTTTAGACTGGTTTATGTTTATGAACAGAGACCTACAGATCAATATAGTAAAGGAGCTCATTTGTGATCCTGAGTTTAAAGTTTTTTATTCAACTTAAACTTGGAACTAAGTTGTAAATAAATCTGAAACTGAAACTTTGCTTGTGTGGAAAAGTGATTTCAGAGCCACTCTGTTCTCCCTGATGGAAACTGTTTACCTTCAGTGTTTTGTGCTTATGATCATTTTAATAGACGTCAGCGTCACTAATTAATGACGTTCTATTAAAAGACTGGTTTACCAAGAGAGACGCTGGAGGATTTTCACCTGAAATGAGTTCATGAAGTGAGTCGTGTTATAAAAATGATAACAGGACATCAGAGCCATAATTAATCTTTTAGTACTTTTACTGTCGATACTTAAGTACATTTGAAGGCAAATACTTTAGTACTTTTACTCAAGTGGAGGTCTAAAGGGAGGATCTTCTACTTTTACTGGAGTAATACTTTTACCTTGGGTGTCTTTACTTTAACTCAAGTACATGATTTGTATACTTGTATACTGATTTGTCCACCACTAGTACAGAGAAGGCCAGCACAGCAAAATGTCACTGGAGACATACTAGAGACAGATGATTTGTTTTTAGTGTTAACCATTATAATCATGCGATGGCGTTGTTAAAAAAAAGGCCACTGTTAAAAAAAAATAAATAAAATTATAGATTATAAATGATATTTACAAATGTATAGATTATAAATTATAAATTTGTACTATTTCAAGAATGAAGCCATATTTAAAAAAAATAAAATCATTAAATTTGGAGAATAAATGTGTAATATTTCGATAGTTACGTGATAAAGAATAAATTTGTGATATTTTGATAATAAAGTAAGCTACTTTTTGGGGTCTCATTTGCTGTACTGGTGAGGACAAAGACACCAAATGCACTGGAGTTCCACTCCCTCCTTTGGGGTCAATCGTTTTGATTATCATTCTCATTGCCTCCTGTGAAACTACATGCCATCTCTGAATGGCACAGAGATGTAACCACCAATAGCCTTGTAGCCACTGTCTGCGAGATCTCCTTCAACAAAACAGACAGTTTCCTCCGGGTTCGTCTGGTTCTTTATTCTGAATAAACACTCTTTCTTGCACAGCTGTTTCTTATGCACGTCAGTCTGATGCTGATGTGCCTGGAGTAAAAATTTTTTGAAGAAATAGATACGAGAGTATAACTGTACCAACTCGTTTTAATACAAGGAGGTGCTGCCTTCCTTTTACAAACCCTTTGGCCACAATATTATGGCTTTTCCTGCTAATATCCCACTTTATCCTCAAAATATTTTGACTTTACTCTCTAAATATTATGGTTTTATTCTCAAAATATTAAGATTTTGTTCTTGAAATATTATGACTTTGTTCTTGAAATATTAAAATTCATGCTAGAAATATTTTGACTTTATTCTCAAAATATTACATATTTATTCTAGAAATACTACAACTTTATTCTCAAAATCATATAACTTTTTATTCTCAAAATATTACAAATTTATTTTAGAAGTACTATGACTTTATTCTTAAAATATGACTTTATTTTCAAAATATTCTGATTTTATTCTCAAAATATTATGACTTTTGTTCTCAAAATATTGCAAATTCATGCTAGAAATATTATGACTTTATTCTCAAAATATTACATATTTATTCTAAAAATACTACAACTTTATTCTCAAAATATTATAACCTTTTTATTCTAAAAATATTATAACCTTTTTATTCTCAAAATATTATAACCTTTTTATTCTCAAAATATTATAACCTTTTTATTCTAAAAATATTATAACCTTTTTATTCTCAAAATATTATAACCTTTTTATTCTCAAAATATTATAACCTTTTTATTCTCAAAATATTAAAAATTTTTATGACTTTATTCTCAACATGTCATACCACATGACTTTTTATCTCGAAATATTACAACTTTATTCTAAAAGTCTATATTTAATTTTTTTAACAGTGGCCCTAAAATGCCGTTGTATGATCAAGTTGCAGTGGGCATCAATATATATATATATATATATATATATATATATATACATTAAATCATGAGATGTGTTGGGATGTATTGTGATTGTGTTCTGCAGTATCAGAGCAAACATGAGCACCTCTGTACAAGCAGAAGATGTAAATTTCCCTTCTGACAAGCTCCTCATGTTTATGCCGCCGTAAGTGCGGATGGTAATTGTAGTCTGCAGCTGTACTTCCTCTCACTCCCTCTCACTGGTGTTTTCCCTCCACTGAAGATTCCATCCGGGATTATTTATGATGCTGGTTTGTTTGGTGTTTTTGTAAAAGCTGTTTCGGTGCTAATGACGTGTAATGCTTTTCAGCATTGATACAATAAACTTAGACCTAATTTAACTGGTTCAACAGCTGCTCCAGCAAAGACGCCAGATGTTAAAGTTTGAAGTAGTTTTAAATTACAGCTCACAACTGTTGCATGATCAGATAGCAGTGATCTAGAGCCTGAACACAGGATCTTCGCTCTCTCTCTCTCTCTCTCTCTCTCTCTCTCTCTCTCACTCACTCACTCACTCACTCACTCACTCACTCACTTTCAGTCTTCCTCCTTTACTCTCTTTTCTTCTTACTCTTTCTCCCTCACTGCCTTGCTCTCTCACCCTCTCTTTCTCTCTCCCTCTCTTTCTGACCTTTCTCACTTCCATCTTCTTACTTTGCACTCTTTCACTCTTTCCTTCTTTACTCTCTCCCTACCTCGCTCTTTTCTTTCCCTCTCTCTCTTACTCTTTCCCAGTTTCTCTATCTCCATTGTTTTTCTTCTCTTTCGCTCTCATGCTTGCTGTTGTGCTCTTTCCCTTTCTCTCTCTCTCTTTCCCACCTTTCGCACTTCCATCTCCCTCTTTCACTCTTTCTCCCTCCATTATTACTGTCTCCATCTCCATTTCTCATCTCTCTCTGTTCACCTTGCTTTCTTGCTTTCATTCTTTCCCTCTCTTTCTTTCTCTCTCTCTCTCTCCTTTCACTATCTCCCTTTTTCTTTCTCATGACTTTCTCTCTCTTTCCTTCTTTTTCTCTCCCCCACTTTTCACCTTGCTTTCTATTTTTCACCCTCTCTCATTCTCTCTCCCTCTTTTTCACATCCATCTTCTTCTTTTGCACTCTCTCTCTTAACCTCTCCCCAGATTTTTCATTCTCCATTGTTTTTCTTCTCTTTCACTCTCCCACTTGTGCTTTTGCTCTTTCGCTTTCTCTCTCCCTCGTTCTCACCTTTCTTGCTTCCATCTCCCTCTTTCACTTTGTCCCTTCACTATTTCTCTCTCTCCATCTCCTTTTCTTGTCTCTCTCTCTTCCTCTTGCTTTTTTGCCATTTCATTCTTTGCCTCCCTCTCTCCCTCGTTCTCTTCTTTTCGATCTCTCTCTCAGCTCCTGACTCATGGTTATATAGAAGTGTCTGAGTGTCAGCAGCAGATGGAGAGATAGGTGGGAGAGATAGAGAGATAGAGTGAGAGAGCGAGTGAGAGAGCGAGTGAGAGAGAGAGAGAGAGCGAGTGAGAGTGAGAGAGTGAGAGAGTGAGAGAGCGAGAGAGCGAGAGAGAGAGAGAGAGAGAGAGAGAGAGAGAGAGAGATGGAGGGGTGGCTTCGCTCTCCTCTGCGCACTGCGTATATGCACATTAACCTTGGCCAGGGTCAGCCTGTGCCAGCCTGCTGAACACTGAGTTGGCACCACTGAGTGATTCACTAAAGCGAGTAAGGCTCTTTATTGACACACCAGTGAACGAAGTGCTTATAATCCATACATGCATTTATCACCACTTACACTGTGTTTTCAAGCTCATATTGCAAAAAAAGTGACCTTAAATTCAATGTCCAAAAGTATTTAGACAGCAGTTTTAGCTACTTCAAGGTGCACCCATTGCTGGTTGTTGATACAGTCACTGCCACTGGAATGTAATGTCCTGGAGGGGCATGAACCCCCATTTATTATATTTCTGAGGAGATTAGATAGTGAAAGGTAAACCACTTCCATAAGGAAGAAGAATGTCTAAGCAAACTAGGTGAACAAGAGAACAGTGGCCAGTTACACCAGCTGTGCGTAAGTCCAAACGTAGGCTAGTTGTAATGTAAGCATTTACTAACTTCAGGTTTATCATTCCAAATCAGAACGAGTTGCACCACAAACTAGCTTTAACACTGACCTTAGTAGTTACTATACATTCACACTCAGCAGGTATAAGTGTTGGGGAACCATCAACAACCATGTAGAAAGCACAAAAAGACCAACAATACAACTTTTTTGGTTAACTAAGTACACCTTGATTTCACTGACAGCTCTAATCATCGGCCTGGTTTAAACTCTCACAGCTCCAGCTCAGTGAGAATCAGCAGCTGCAGAAACGGCTAAACTGAGGCTGCTGTTGTTTCAGGTTATCCACAAACCGTCATTTAAAAAGCTCCATATTTGGTTTTCTCAGGGAAAAATTAAAGAATAGACAGACAGTGACTGTAGATAATTAGCTTTATTCAGCTTAACCTGTGCACATCGCTCCTTTCTAAGCTGGATATTTTTCCATTGCAAAAGTCAGAGCAGCTGCAGCTGCGTTTCCATGGCAGCAGATGTACTGATTGGTTCTGAACATGTTACTGTCATCATGTTAAAGTGACATATACTAGTTAAGACATGACTAACGGATTTGCGGTGCAACCAAATTTAGTAAAAGGATAGTTTGAAACTAACTAGTGTAACTAAGGACTTAAGTAAAGACCATGTCGAAATTTAAGTATAAACTTGTGCAAACCTGGTGCAAAACAGTCCTGGAGTTTCCAAACCTGGAGTAAATGATTCAAAATACAGAGTAAATTAGACTCCTAACAAATGTGCAAGAGCTGGTAGACCCCAAAACTGGCCCCCATCAGATAAACAGCACTTAAAGCTTTCATCTCTGAGAGAGAGGAGAAAATCAAGCTGCTTCAGATCTGAAAACACCCACAGGTGTTTCTGTCCATCCTCCCACTGTGAGAAGATGACTCAGCGCTGTGGGTCTGAAAGGATGTGTAGCTGTTCAAGAAGAACCTCACTGAGAAAAGGAGACGGACACATCAAACAAAGATGAACAATAGACCTACCACCCCAGAGTCCAGACCTCAACATCACTGAATGTGTTTGGGATTAATTGGATTGTGAGAATCAGAAAATGCAACCGACTTCTAAGACTGAACTGTGGAGGTGTGAAAATATCAATGAAAAACTGATGACTCCTGAAAAGAATGGAAGTTATAATAAAAGCAAAGGAAGCCACACTAAATCCTGCAAAATGTGATATTTAATTGTTGAGACTTCTGTGTAAATGTTTTTTCTGGTATTTGATGGCTCTTTTGACAGAAGATTAAGATAAAATAAAATTCAGTCTGTTTCTAGATTATAATGTGTTTAGAACCATCTCATAATCAGTGGTGGACAAAGTACACAAATCATGTACTTGAGTTAAAGTAGAGATACCCAAGGTAAAATATTACTCCAGTAAAAGTAGAAGATCCTCCCTTTAGACCTCCACTTGAGTAAAAGTACTAAAGTATTTGCCTTCAAATGTACTTAAGTATCAAAAGTAAAAGTACTAAAAGATTAATTATGACTCTGATGTCCTGTTATCATTTTTATAACAAGACTCGCTTCATGAACTCACTTCAGGTGAAAATCCTCCAGCGTCTCTCTTGGTAAACCAGTCTTTTAATAGAACGTCATTAATTAGTGACGCTGACGTCTATTAAAATGATCATAAGCACAAAACACTGAAGGTAAACAGTTTCCATCAGGGAGAACCGAGTGGCTCTGAAATCACTTTTACAAACAAGCAAAGTTTCAGTTTAAGATTTATTTACAACTTAGTTCCAAGTTTAAGTTGAATAAAAAACTTTAAACTCAGGATCACAAATGAGCTCCTTTACTATATTGATCTGTAGGCCTCTGTTCATAAACATAAACCAGTCTAAACTAATTTACTATAAAATGAAATGGTGTTTGTATAAATTCAGAAAAAAGCCGCGTCAGTCACGACTGCATATGTGGACATATTTCTATATTGTGCTCTATTTGCACAAAGTTAGGTTAGTTCATCATTTATGTTGAACAGATTCTCCCAACATTTTACACTGCTGTGTTGACGATGAACCGTGTGCTGCACTGGGTCGGTATGACCAACAGGTCAAAACAAGCTCCAAACAAAGTGACCGCTGTGCCCTGATTGGTGCTCTTGCTTTGCACTTCTTTCATTTTGACATGTTATGTTTTTATACACACAGAAACCAAAAGGAACGACAGATTTCTCAAAACGTAGGAGGAAAAAGTCAGATATTAGACTTTTTTTTTAAATGTAGGGGAGTGAAAGTAAAGTCACCAAAAATGGAAAAACTTCAGTACAGATACAGGAAAAAACTACTTAATACAGAAACCAATTACATTTACTTTCTTACTATCTACTGCCCATAATGAGAAATATTAGATATTTTGTCTATGTTTAAGATAATTTCACTTGCCAGTGTATTTTTGCAATGTGCACAGGAGCACATGAATGTGGTCTTAAGGGCCATGGAGGAAATTAGCTCTCATTGGAGAACAGCTAATCCAGCACGGAGGGATCCACATAGTGTGTATGTGAGGATGAATGACAAGACTGGACAGTGATGATAACAATAGCTTGAGCCTCAGCCACAGCTGATGTAGTGAACCTCCCATGGGGTGAGGTCCAGGGCCGTTAAAGCTAAATCAGGATTAAAAACACACACACAGATTAAACAACACATCCAGTGAGCTCAAATGGAAATATAAAATTAAGTTCCTCAACCCCTGTCATCATGGTCCAGCCACGGTCCTCCTGCTGTTTAAATAAATGTGCGTGATTGGACGAAGGGCTGACAGCATGTGGCCAGATGCCTGGAAGCCACTGCTCTAATTCATTTGCAGTGCAGATGTTCTTTCAGGGCCAATGCATCTAATTTTACTATTCCACAGAGCTATTAATTAGCTGTAGCATTTTTTACTGCAGAGGAGCTCTAATGTTTTATTCATTAAACTTGGAAATTAGGGAGGAAATGGGATTTCAGCTGTCGTATATTATTTAAAAATGGCTTAGGAAGATTTAACCTGCTGTCATTATTTGAATTCTGATTTTTCTCTATTCTGGATATTGACTTTGCCTCATTCCAACTGTTGGGGAAAAACATGGTAGTGGTTTCATAGCAAGGTGGCATTTTCTTGAAATGCTTGCAATCCTTTTATTCTACAAGCAAGCCTTTGGTCATTGCTGCCAAATAGTTCAGTTTTTGTTTCATCAGACCACAGCACTTGAGGTCAAAATGCCTCTAGCTTATCTAGATGTTATTTTGTGTATTGCAGACATTGAGGTTTTCCTTCTTCTGATGACATATCTTGAATGTGGGAGGAGTTGAATAACTGCAACTGCTCTGGGGTGGATCTTTGAAGGCTGTTTTGAAATGTTTCCTAGTGAATGCAGAAAGAAGTCAGAGAGCTGTCATTGCTAGGAAGTCAAATATCTTATTGCAGTTGTCTTCAAATCATTACAGTGGTGGAATGCATTGGTATGACAACAGAAATGAGTCACCAGATGAGAAAGATAACAAGCTAAAAGCTGAAATTAGCCATTTTCATATCTTACCCCAGCTTCTTTATTTTTGGCTGAAAGAAAAATCTCATCTTTGGAGTCTGTTTTGTGGAATATATGCAGAATCACTGTTGTCTTTACAATTTGGATCAACAACAAAGGTTACAGTAACTCTAACACTAGCTTGGTTTTTGCCTGTAGATCAGAGGCTTAGGGTTGCCACTCATCCAGGATTACCATGGATTCTCCAGGTTTTTGGTCATCTATCCAGGACAAAATTCATTCCATTCCTGAACTCAAAATGTCAAGCACTTTCATATGTTAGCATTTCTTAAAAAGTTTAAACTGCTTCTTTTTATCCAGTAAAACTGTTTGTATACAAAGAATGAGTTTGTTTGGTTCTGGGACACTTGTTTCAGAAAGGTGCACTGCTGGTGGCATTTAGGCACTTGACAGCACTGCCACACCATATATCTTATGACAGAAGCTTGGCAGCATTATCACACTCACACACACACACACACACACACACACACACACACACACAGAACACAAGATCAGCCTTGAACACAAACACAACAGAAAATCTTGCAGCAACGTTAGCAACTTGCCTGGAATTTTACAGTGCTGAAGTGGCAACCCTACAGTGAATAGCCTAGCAGTAAGGATTGTTTGAAAACACAGGGATTTCACATTTATGGCATTCACTCTTATCCAGAGTGACTTACAATTTGATCATTTTACACAGGTAGGCCAAAGTGGTGTTAGGAGTCTTGCCCAAGGACTCTTATTGGTATAGTGTAGGGTGCTTACCCTGGTGGGGGATTGAACCCCAGTCTACAGTGTAGAAGGCAGAGGTGTTAACCACTACACTATACCAACTATTTCCAATGAGAGCCTGGATTCGATTCCACGGCTGGGTGACCAGGGTCCTCTCTTTGTGGAGTTTGCATGTCTGCGTGGGTTTCCTCCCACAGTCCAAAGACATGCAATGCTAAATTGCCCCTGGGTGTGAGTGAATGTTTCTGTCTGTCTGCCCTGTGATGGACTGGCAACCTGTCCAGGGTGTATCCTGCCTTCCGCCCGATGACCGTTGGGATAGGCTCCAGCACCCCCCCTGCGACCCTGAGGGAGAAGTGGCTTAGAAAATGGATGGATGGATGGATTTTAG